>NC_073746.1:69880041-69935041 GCF_029784135.1 Toxorhynchites rutilus septentrionalis | reverse complement strand
AAACCCGAGAAAAATTTAAATATTGATGAAGGGGTAAATTCTACGTGCTCACGCTAAGCAAACGTCAAACACAAACGATAATGAGTGGATTTTGGATTTTGGATGGATTTTTTCCTACTGTGTAATGATTCAAATGTAATTCTCGAATGAAGTGATAGTGAAACCAAGGGATTACTCTAAAAAAGTAATTGTGATATTAATTTTATAGTTATGTCATCAGTGCAATAGGCATTTCAAGATATTAGAACAAAGTGTCCGAAATATGATGTTGTCCGAAATATGATTCAGAACGGTATACACCACGTGGGGACCCGGTAGAACACCAAGATCCAGCGATTTTTCAATTTTCCAGTTGGTTAACACTTTGACGGCCATGAGTGCCGCACTGCACTCAAAAATTATTCCGCTGCGGCCATGAGTGCAGCACTGCACACGCGAATTCTTCCAAAGTTTCAAACGTGTGCGCTACAGCATACGTTTTACGTTAAAACCAATGTGTTTTTCGTTTTCTTCTGGCCTAAATACATAGCAGGATACTTCGATCTCGTAGTTTGGCATCACTGCTTGTATTTGTTACTGTTTCGTTATTTAGGCTCTAGTTTTATATTTAAATAGAACGCTTCAAATTATTTCTATATACAGCCATTCCATGCCATATCAAATTAAAGCGCACTAGCTAGTCTTTTTCGAAAAAAATAACATACCCGCCAATTAATTGGATTATAGTCACATACATCCAGTCTAGTCGCACACAAATATTGAACGAAAACTGAGAACATGTTTACTTTGAAAAATCATAACTTAAAAACGAAAAATAACAACTCTCTGGTATTCGGATATATTTTGTGAAACAACCTCAGCTTTCAGGAAAAATATAGAAAAATATGACGCCCTTGGTCCAGAATCGATGTAAGCTATAAACAACAAAAATAATCAATAATTACGAAAACAAAATTAATTTTTATTCAGAGTGTAATATTTTTTTCGATGCATACGTCGATCATCTGAATCGGTTAAGTAGATCAAAAGATATGATTTTTTTGTAGTGGAAAAAATGGGAAAAAATAGATTTTTCGAACCACCGGTTAATTTTGAAAAATCACAACTCAAAAACGAAAAAAACGCCTCCCTGGTTTTGGGATATGTTATGTGAAAAAACCTCAGCTTTCCAGAAAAAAAAATCAAAAAAATTATAGCGCCTTTGGTCCCGAGACCATGAAAACTATAAAAAACCAAATACAATCAATAATAACGAAAACATAATTCAAATTTTCTGCAGCTGTAGTATTTTTCCAAAAAAGACATATGAAATTAAAGCTAATTAGAATGGAAAAGGTCACCCTAACAAAAAAATAAAAACAGGAAGTGGGTTATATCTATGGTATAACCGCAAGGGTGACGTAGGACTATGGGTTGAATCAAAATCCATTCTGAATGAATGAATAAATGAATATTTGGGGGACTTCGAAAACGAGAGCGTAACGTTGGAGGCAGAAGGTTTTATGCATCCAATATAGGATACGAAAAACCTTGTTCTGAAGAATAATCTTCAGAAGCTTTCCTGCTAACTGCACTTGATTGACAAATCACAAAACCAAATGTATTATATGGATATTTTATGGATAGAAAACATTAAAATAAACTCTTTCGCTTGAATGTAATTTTCAATTCCAAGGGGAACTGGCAGATTATTTTCCAGCAACGATTAGATATTTCCACATTTTCCTCGACACTGGAAGCCCACCAGTGGTTAATATTTGGCAGATTATTTTCCAGCAATCATTGCTGGTCAGATCTTTCCGGAACTTTCTCGATGCTGAATGGCATCCAAACGGAAAGAATTCTGCGCGTATATGTGTCGATCCTTCGCCGTCCACCTCCTCCAGCCCGTTAGGCAACGATGTTGTCTTTCCGATGTCCTCACGAAAAATGAATGCGTCTCATCACCAGAATATCGCTTAAGTATGCTTTTTGTGTGTGATTGAATCGAGAGAAGGTGTGGTTTACGATGGCAATTTGGAAGGCAAACTAGAGGGGAATGAACTCTCTGAGCTCGAAACTTTCGGCGACTGAGCAATAATCGATTGCGTACGCATACAATATTGGATACGGAAATATCCTACTGATGGGGAAGAATAATCTTCAGAAGCTTTCCTGCTAATTACACTTGGTTGAAAAATTACAAAATCAAATGAATTTGATCGCTGTGTTACATGGTTAGAAAACATTAAAATAAACTCTTTCACATGAATATATTTTTAAATTCCCAGAGGAACTGGAAGATTATTTTCCAGAAATGATTAGATCTTTCCGGAACTTTCTCGATGCTGAATGGCATCCAAACGGAAAGAATTCCGCGCGTGTATGTGTGTGTGTAGCGATGTCTTCCCGGGGAACCGTTTGTGGCATCACTCTCCTCCTGATGGATTCCCTTCTGGCCTAAGGTGCACAAACAGGCTCTTGGCACCGTTCATCCGCGCTTTTATGATAAACGAAAAGCTTCACCACAACAGCGACAACATGCTCCAATCGCTGTTCAATTAGAACTGAGTGGATTTCCGAGTGGCGCTCGCTTATATACCGATTGGTGATTTCAATAGCCTGTTTCGAGAACAATTTTAAGGCTATTGAAACAAGTTTTTGGATCAAAAAGTAACAAGTATATAACGCGTAGACATTTTATCTTTCGAGTGAAGTGTTTATCATACCATTTCGTTCAGTTGTTCAGGAGCTATTAACGTTCAAAATCTCGGTCTCCGGCGTAACGCTTTCGGTTTCGAAACTTTGATTTTACACCCCGGTATAGAAATGAAAGACGTAGTCCTACGTCAAAAACAGGTCTAATAATTTGCGATAATGAACAAAACTACCACTTTTGACGAAAATCTGAGAACCACTATATCGGTTTGGCATGGAATATTAATTTAGTACAACTCACACACAACACATACACTTACCTTTTTGAAGCTGCAACCCTTGATGCGTAAGCCGACGAACATGAAAAAATGAATATAGTAGGCTATGGGAGGAGTAAAAGTTTGGAAGAATCTAGAATTTGCTACTTGTCTACCTTTTCCTGGTTGACCTCGGTGCTGAAAACATGCACTAAACCATCAAAAGAACTTGTATTCTTATATCATTTAGTTTAAGAGTGATAGAATAATAGAAATCGTTTATCGAAAAGATTGGAGGAATCAGGTATGATTTTTTAAACAAGCACTAGCGGACATTTCGGCTAGTTTATTCAGACCGAATAGGATCGGCATCCTAGCATCGCCAATAGTCTGAAATCTACTTTCTCAATAGGACTCGTTAACTTTCCGGCCTTTAACGTTGAAGGAGTGTTCAGTTTATGGCACAGCATCAAATTAAGCCCATTGAACTTAAGGCTCTTCAACAGTGAAGCCACTGCAATATAATCCAACCAGCCCTTCGAGTGGATCAGTACCAACACAGCCACGAGATTCCGTTTGATCAAGCTCGAGAACGCAACAGAATCAGCAGCAGCCGGTCGGCCATCACACCACACTTACACACACAGGCATTGTAACCTAGGTAACAATAAAAATAGAAAAATTATATACTTACCTGTTTTGCATTGAGTGATAGTGAGCCTTTGATACGCGAAATCACCTCAAACACGAGGAAAGCCGACCCTGAGAGCATACGTCCTCAAGCTGGTGCTAGCCACAATAAAAGAGGCCTTGAGTGCCCAACCTCAACAATCCCCGAGGCTTAGACCAGGGATTGAGACTAGAGGGAGGTCCGTCTGACCTCGCGAGAGAAAAATATTATTCTACCAATTACAATTTATCACTGCCCAAAATGCTCTGAAAAGATTCCATGTCTGGATTTTTGAAATAAAAGACATTTTACGAGTTTGAAATAATGTTATAAAAAATGTAATTTCGAAAAAATAAATTATTTTACAATGATTCTTATCGATATTTCACTCGTTTACCTTGAATTAGGTCCGCGTGTGCAGTACTACACACGGGTAGTTTTTACCCTTATATGGCAGATGGCTATGAAATTTGAAGCTAGATGGGTTCCTGGCACCCTCTAGTATAAGAATCAACCATTGGATCCTCCAGGTTTTTACGAGCTTTTTGGCCAAAACACCATGGCCGTCAAAGTGTTAAATTTTCTGGGAAGATGTTGGGTGTTATTATTAAGCTTAACACGTTGAGCCCCAGCTAAAATAGAGGATCGACAGTGAAATTTTCGTCTGGCCCTCGTCGGTCCCTGAGCATTGAGTCAGTCCAGTGTCAGTCCCCAGGGACCGACGTGGGGCTTATCGGGTTAAATACCTATGGAATCATAAATATTGGTGAAATGACTCTTCACAGAGGCATACATGAAGCGACGAAGTACCACAAATTCATAAAAAAACAAATGTTACGAATCGTTCATTCCGATGCACGCATAGCATTTGGTACTTCTAAAACAATGTGCGATGAAGTGCTTCTTTAATTTATTCAAAACTTTGATCGATCGGCTTAAAAAAGTCGTTAAACGTATCAACATGAAATGATCACAGGTGTTTCGGGGATACACCAGGCTAAAAATTTACCTGCTTACTTATTTGTACTTACTGCAATATTTGCAGGATTACAGTAAATTTTCTAAAACAGTAGAAAAAAAAAACTTCATTTTTCGGTATGATCATTGTTTATGGAACTATTCGTCATCAAACACGAAGGGGTTATTTTTAAATTCAAAGAAAAATACCTCTGTATGGAAAGGTCCTACAGAAACGTTCTAGGAATCAAATGAAATCTGGTTGATAGGACTAATTTGATTTGGTATTGAATTAGTTAGCAAACACTGTGTTTGTCTAGAGAAACTTTGGAAAATCAGGATAAAATATTTATTTTTATGAAATTCCTAGAAAAGATTTTCGTGTCCGAATTTTTAATAATTCAACTTTCAATAGAATGTAATCGTATTGTCATGTGCTTCCCTCATTACTCTTCAAAATAGTTGTTATAAGAAAAGTTAGATTTCCTCGTCAAATCGCTCGAAATCGCTCTCGAGAACTTCGATGCGCACGGTTTTCTATTTCCGAAACTAAATATTTTATCAGTTTGATTTCTCCCGTGTCATTGATTTGCTTCCGTTTGATTCTGTCCCAGAACGTAAGGGAATGAACCTTTTTCTGGGATTCTTCAGTAAAAAAGAATGGTGAATTTGTTTGGTTGAACTTGTTATTCGTTATTCGGTGATAGTTTGGTTGCCATATCTTTAAACCGGGTTATAAGTTTAAATTCACATTACCGGAACGGGACGGTGTTTTTTCGTGTTGAAGTAAGTGTCCCACTGCTTGTTGGTCTCTAAAGAATAAACACACGATTTGATGGCGAACAAACACCGTCAGTTGAGTTTTATTTCTTACCGATATACACATCAACCGACGAGAGATAAATATTTTGGATTTGTAGATAAATAAATTGGACCGCTTTCACCAGAGTACAGAAAATTCAGAAAAAGTTATCAATAAAAACGACTTAACCATGAAAAAACATTCATGTGATGTGGTTAATCGAAAACATTATGAACCCTTGCTGTGACAAGAACTCAAAAGTAATCCTGTAATTTAATTACTTTATTCTAGAATATTTCTTGACTCAATTCTAGCTTCAAAGGACTAACAGTTTTTTTGGCGGATAATTAATAAGTTTCCAGAAAGATGAAAAGAGGTAGTATATAGAAGAAATACTTTGCATGACATGTTCTCTCGACAATTTATATAAATGATGTATTTATTGTAATTAAGGAATGCCAATTTTATTAGTTTATTCTCCAGCGAAATATTGAATGTCATTGTATCTTGGACTTGATCTTGAAGTGTCCTTCGTAAATGTTTAATGCCACACCCTCTAAAAACTGACCCTCTTTGGTCAATATGGCAGGGACAATGTCTAGCCCAATAGTTTTGCAACTGGCATGGAAACCACTGAACCGACAAAATTTAATAGCAGTATGCTAAATACCACACGAACCTTTAGCGTCTATCATTCCATTTACAAGGTACCGCTTAACTGTCCATTTAAAATTTAATTCAATACATAAATTGTATTTCAATTCTCCGGCGGCAATGTCAGACGGAAACAAAACCCATGAAAAATGTTACATGTCGAGCATAATTTCTTGGTAGGTACTTTGTACCTTTCTGTGCATATGCCGGAAAGCGCAAGAAAGTTCAAGGGTGGAGAAAAATCGACAAATCCTTTTTGCTGTGAACTTCTGTGTGGGCTGTTTGGGTCGCAAGGAGTTATTTCACAAAAATATTTGTGTACGAAATAGTTTTTGTTTATGGTTTATGGTGTACCATTTATTTCAGATTATTATAGCCGTTTGGTTTGAAACCATCATAAAAGAATGACATTCTGTGCTGAATAACCTATGAGTAAATTAATATTTCAACGAATAACCTAGCACTTTGTACAATACTTCTACCGAACGTGTCTGTGATTGAGAAACTGCCAAATAATTGAATCATTCGCGTGATCAGACACAGAACTATTTCCCAAATTCACTTATTTGTTGTTCGATATATTAGTTTCACATGACGCACGCGATCAACAGCAATTACACTGTATTGTAAAGATATTCGTGCACCATTTGTTGTGATTATAAATTTAAAATTAAGATGATAAATCGACGAAAAAAATATTTCCATTTCCTTAAAATCAATAAATAAGTAAATTTTTCAAACCTCCGAATGATCTTTTATTTGAGCCATTAACGACCAAAAACAATTTTTTATTTTTTTTGCAAAAGCCATTGGTGTAACTTTGATTATTGGCGTTAAAAAACCCCAATGTTCATGTTTTTTCTCAATCCTTCATTTTCCGAGAAATCGAATTTCTATATTTTATCAAGTTTTGTTATTAGTTAGGTTATGTTATTAAAACACCTTCGCACATATTTGGTTTCAACCGAATACATTGCCCAATAAAGTTATACAAAATTAACAAACATTACAAAATTGTTGGTAACATTACCATGTGGTTGCTTTCCAAAGACACGGAAAGTTATCAATGTAACTGTTTGATTTTCGTTGTTAATGAGTTGAGACTTGCCAAAAACTGACCATACAGGATAAAAAAAAAACTGTAAATCGATCCAAAAATACTTTCAAATATATTTCATAGACAGAGACGATTTTTGAGTTATTGCGAAAGAATGCTTTTGCATTGTTGAGTGGGTATTTATTTGTAAACTTTGAAGAATTTTTCGGATCTTTATCTGGAATATAATGGAAAAAAGTCACTCATAAAATATGTTGAAGTAACCTCCTATGGATGAACCTTAAATCAAATGAGAATCTATGATCGATTTTAGATCTGCAGTTTGATAAAAATAACTGGACCGAAGATTCACGAGAAATTCACGATCGGAAGAGATTCGGGAGAACTATCTTCATGAAGGACGGTGTCTCAAAACGTTTCCAGGCTGTCAATGATGCTACAGTAAGACACACTTAATACTAGATTTCGATTGTAAACTCGTTTTGCCGTGGGACTACGTCTAACCGGAATATATGGGGGATAAAATGAAAACCTAAACTCAGAACATGCAGTAGAAAATGAAAGATTACGAATGCTTATAACTCAAAGATTTCGTACTGGATCGGAAGGAGGTTTGCAACAATTGACAGGGAATATTTCCACGCATATATCGCAATTAATAAAATATTGTTTTCCAATAGATAAACAATTGAATAACTGTAAAATATTAAGCGTTATCTAAATGCCCTAACTGCCTCGTTTTGATTGGCCCGATTTACGGTTTCCCCAACACATCCATAAAAACCAAGCAGCCTCGGGGAAATCGGCATGCAAATACATGGAAGTAGGGGGACTTTTGTTCTCACCGAAAAATATTCCCTAACACAGACTTCAAAACTATGCAGCGATGGAGAGATCGGCATTGCAAACACTTGAAAGTAGGGGGAGCATTTGTTCCCACCGAAATGTGTTCCCTAACACAGATTTCAAAACCAAGGTGCCTGGAAAAATCGGCATTGCAAATTCATGCGTAGCGTAGGGAAATTGGCATTGCAAATACATGGAAGTAGGTGGAGCATTTGATCCCACCGAAATGTGTTCCCTAACAGAGATTTCAAAACCAATGTGCCTGGAGGAAATCGACATTGCAAGTTCTTGCAAGTCGGGGGTATTTTTGTTCCCACTGAAATGTGTTTCCCCAACACAGACTTCAAAACCAAAGTTTCTGGGGAAATGGGCTTTGCGAATGAATGTAAACTGTGAGTACTTTTGTACTCGCCTGCCTTTGTGTAAACTAGAATATGTTTCCCTAACACGATCTTCTAAACATAGGAACCTGGAAAAATCGTGCAGACGCTAGATGCAAATGAACTTTCAAGTTTCAAACAAATTCGCTTCGAGAAGTACGTACACTTGAAAGATGCAAATTTCAGAGGGAAACGCGAAATAAAATAATCGTTCGATAATCCTTCCGTTCAAAAATGTTGTCCTATACATCATACCAAACGTAAAAAGACTGTCATTAAATTTACTTGTAACGAAGAACATAATCTATCACAATCAGTGTTTGGATTTCGATCAAAATCGAATGATACACAATGTGTCATGCAAGTAACCTCTCACGAACATATAACCAAATATGAGAGGATCATTCAGATACGTGTATGAGTGACAGTAATCACTTGTGTAACATTACATGATTAAACCAAGAGAGGAACGAAGACTGTTGTTTGCATATTCGAGCTGTATCAAACATCGCAAACCATTTTCAAAGCCTGCATACAAGTTTGAACCGCATATATCGTCCCGCTCTACTATAGCGAAACCCACTGCACAGACAAGTGCAAAGCAATAAATGATGCAAGAAAAATTACGTCATCATTCGGTCACCATTTGCGGAGAGCAACGAATGGGAAAAGAGAGCGGTGTTGCTAGTAAAACTATGCGGTCTATATGAATATACATATTTCAAGGGATAGCGGCGTTAAGATGGAAAATATTATCTGTCTACCCTTCCCTTAGCCTCTATCGAGCTAAATTATCATATAGTTTGCACTCTCTGAGACTTAAAAATCAGGATCTGCTAAACTAGCTGAATATGAATCATTCGCATTGCATAGTCCGTACGATCCTGCTGTTTCATGATGCATGAAGAGGTCGAAAATAAATTTTCTGCACCGAAAGCGTATATGATGGTTTTGCTTGCGTGTCGGTGTATCATGAAGTGCGAACCGATGCAGAGTTGTCTCGTTCTCTTTTGTGTCGTGATTTGCAACACGTAACAACAAAAGGATACCGCTGGGGGAAATGATTTGTGTATGATCATATCTGAACGAACGAAAGCGATTTTTTCAGTGAATGGATCATTTGGAAAACACTGATCACAATGCATGAATTGCCTGGCTTACATTTGTTCAATCTTTTTACTCACAAAGCAAATATATTGAATTCAATTGAATTCGGAAATTGTTTCATTCAAACTAGAATTTAATCAATACAAACAAATAATTGATAGGCTAAGAACCCACGTCAACCTTGCGGTTATCATAGATATAACCCACCCATTTTTTGATACTTTTTTTGCTTTATATTTTTTTGTGTGCTCTTTATTACCAACCCATAATAAACGTTTCTTGAAATTATCCGTTAGTTGATTTTTTATAAGAGGCGTTTGTAATTCAATGCACCGAAAACAATTGTTACTCTCCATGATATTTTTCTCAGCTATTTTAACGTTATTTTTCACTACCCGCATTTCCACCGACGTAGCTGGATACCATTGTGGATCCCTTCCATATTCTGAAAAACCAATTGCATCATAAATACTCCATTGTTTTCATCTGAAACACACTTTTTTTTTTATTTAAGTCATTTATTTTTACGGGCTCAGTTACATAGGTTTAAAGGAGCCGAAAGCCGAACTCTTTGAAACAAACTTAGAATGAATATAAATACAATATGCAAACAAGTGAATTAACATGGCCACTCTCCAGATATTTTCCATATTTTCATATTGACACGAACGAATTCAGCTTTTGCGTCATAACTGGCCTTGGAACTATGCTCATTTTCGCAAATTTGAAATTCTTATAGCGATATGTGACCCGTGAAGCTGTTTATTTTGAAGCTGCGTCAGTAAAATTTGGTTTTCATTCAAACATTTTATATGATTGCTAGCCTTTCGTAAAATTCATTGATCACATCTACTGAAGCTTGTTTGTGTGGTATAATTCTATTGAGAAAACTTTCAAGTAATTTGAGAGTTTCTTTCTGATCGACACGAGATCCTCCGGCCTGTGTTGTTATCCTAATCTGTTCATGTAAACTAGTTAAATACGAAACGTTAATTTCATTGAGGCTTGTACTTCATTTTGGTTAGCACTTGTATTTATGTTTACGATTGAATGAAATGAGTCCTCTTTTTTCGTTCATCAACTTGAAAAAAAGAACTTGTAAATGTTCGATCTTATTTTATGAAGTTTGATGAGAAGTTGTGCAAACAATTTTATGATACACTGTATATTAGGCTCAATCCAATCGATGTTCTTTCCGTTCCTCGCGCTAAAACCATTCTGACCGAAACCCACGTTTCACATTTTTCTTTACGCGCCTCATAAAACTTGCATGATTTATCCCGCTTTCCCCCTACTTGCACCACTATGACTTTCCTTGACCGGCTTACCGTCTATTTTTCCAGTTTTTTTGTTTTCATTATTGAATGAACTCCAATGTCAAGCACAATAATATTTACTATCTCCAGAGCGAAGAAAAGAGAGAAAGAAACCAAAACCACGTGAGTGTTCATTCGATGAAAACAAAACCACAAGCGCGAGCTGCATCGTTTCGATGAACACACGGAATTCTGTCACTCTCACTTTCTGCGATGAGAGCGAGTGTCATTTGGCGCGCGCCCGCTCTCTCCGAATAAGCACGTGAGAACGAAAAGAGCGGAACAACTTTGCAAAATTCATGGCGCACCTTTGCGGGTATCATCGTCGGGCAGATATTACAAGGTTTTGTTTATATGATTCGAATATCTGAATGAGCAGTGCTGCCAGAATATTCTAGTTTTATCGGGGTATGATATTTTCAACATCTTCGATTGTTACATAACACAAACAGCCCAGAATATTGATTCGCTGTTCGTTCACCCTTAACTATATATTCAACCGGTCACTTCCAGCCCTTCCCGGAGCTACGCGCTCTGCCGCTATTACTACACGTGATGTTCACATTTTTCCGCTTCTGTCTGATTGTACCCTTGTTCCTGCTCCCGATATCCACACACATGTGGGAGGAATCAAAACCACCCGTTCATTCGAGCATGGGGACGAAAAAAGGCGACTTATCATATTGTGCTTTACCGTGTTTCAGCGCTCCGCCGCTGACTTAGTTGACTGCCAGAGCCAAAGCGGAACGGTGGTGGCGTAGCGTTGAATTCTCCGGTTGTCAATCGTTATTGTTGCGTGTAGAGAGGGAGCTCCGAACGTGACAGATTCCGATTTTGAACACGGAAAATCGTGGCAATTATAGATCAACACACACGGCGGCAAGAGTGCGGACTACTCGAATGACAGTTGACAGTTTTTCCTCTCGGTCGGAAAAGGTGCACAATTAGTACTTTCGACGGTTGCATGCGGTGATAGAAGATGGATGGTTGTTTCAGTTTCTAGTTTTCTGTTGTTTTTTGTTGCTAGTTTTTCAATGGAGTGCGGTTAGTTTTCTGTGATCTTTTGTGGTAATTGAGCAGCTGAAAACGAGCATATAGTGATTGACCTAGCTATTAGTGAAAGTTTGAAGTATTTTGTTGCTGTTATTGTAAATCATTTTTCCGGAAACGAAATACATGGTCAATACATGTTAGAGCAATGATTACAAGAGTGAAATAGTGGAATTATGTCTAGTTGGTGCTCAAAATAAATTCGACGAGATAAGAAAACCTTTCTGGAAAGTCTAACTCTTCGAACTGGTGCATTTGTTGTTTTTTGAGGCCGATTCCATCGCTATTTTGGCATCATTAGTCCAACATGTGTCAGCCAGACCTCAATTAGCTGAATCGTAGGTATTTTTTATTCACATTTGCAAATCCAAACAAAAGCTTGTAGAAGAAACAAAATTGTGTTTTCTTTTTTTTATGACAAGAAATAACGAGATCTCATAATATCTTTGTATTTTCGAGTTTTAAATAATGATATTAAAGGTTTCGTACTTCCAAAAACAGGATGTTTAGAATGGCTACAAACAATAAAAATGGCCAAACTATCAAGAACTCTCTCTGTTGACGTGAGACGTGAACCCCACCAATCCAAAGTGTCACACGTGGTGAATCGATTGGACCAAACCTATAACATAACACATGACTCGTGGCACTTGTTTATCATAAATAGGGCGTTAAGACGCTCGGCAGAGTAGTGAAGTTGCTCAATGCATGATCGACCGAAGCATTTCACTGCACTACCTTCTTTAAATTTATAGCAATGGGCAATAATTCCAGTGACCGGTTCCTACGACCTTTGAAATAACAGCGATTACATATTTATAATCGAAATAGGAGGAAATTACATTTTTCATGATGTCTTAACAAAATCAAATTTCTTCAAAATGAAGACTTGTCTTCAAACCTGGCATCTATGGTGCGCCGCAAAGTGGAAGAGAGACGAAATCGTTAGGAAAGATTACCTGACTAATTTCCAACAACGATGAGACTTTGAAATTTTCATTAATTTGTTTTTTTTTTAATTGACTACATGATATTTGTTAACTGCTTTTGTTTTGATTTAATTAATTAATTTATAATGAAGGAAACCTCTAATGGAAAAAAACGCTTATTATTTGCTCAAAAAGAACATGCCTATTATTGACCAACTTAACCCGTGTGTGGGCTTAGTTGGTCAATTTATTAGGCTGTCAAAAAAGTCCTGCGGTTTTTTTTTTGAATTTTCATTTGTTCATAAAATTAGTTACAATCATCTGTTTTAAGTCAAATATGCGCCGTTTTGTTCGATGACTTGTTCCCAACGAGATGCCAACTTCATAATACCCCTGTTATAGAAGCTCGCTTCCTTATTGGCAAAAAACTCGGATAGCCCATTTTCGCAGGCCTCTTTTGTGGCTAACTTCTGACTACCTAGCTCGTTCGCCATGGACAAAAACAGGTGGTAGTCACTTGGTGCAAGGTCCGGACTATACGGCGGATGCAAAAGAACCTCCCATCCGAGCTCCCGGAGCTTCTGGCGCGTCACCAAAGAAGTGTGTGGCCTGGCGTTGTCCTGATGGAAGACAATGCGGCCTCTGTTTATCAAAGATGGCCTCTTCTTCATGAGTGCTACCTTCAAGCGGTCCAGTTGTTGGCAGTACAGGTCCGAATTGAGCGTTTGGCCATAGGGAAGCAGCTCATAATAGATTATTCCTTGACAATCCCACCAAACACACAGCAGAACCTTCCTGGCCGTTAATGAGGGCTTGGCCACCGTCTGAGCCGCTTCAGCGGGCTTCGACCACGACCGTTTGCGCTTCACGTTGTCGTAAGTGACCCACTTTTCATCGCCAGTCACCATCCGCTTCAGAAACGGGTCGATTTTGATTCAGCAGCGATTCACATGCGTCGATACGGTCAAAGATGTTTTTTTGCGTCAACGTGTGTGGCACCCATACATCGAGCTTCTTTGTGAATCCAAGCTTCTTCAAATGGTTAATAACGGTTTGATGACTTATCCCCAGCTCTTGGCCGATGCTACGGCTGCTACTATGCCGGTCTTTCTCGGCTAATTCAGCGATTTTGTCGCAATTTTCGACGACAGGCCTTCCGGAGCGTGGCGCATCTTCGACGACCTCTACACCAGAACGAAAACGTTGAAACCATCGTTGTGCGGTGGAAATGGAAACTGTATCGGGTCCATAATATGCACAAATTTTATTGGCAGCTTGAGATGCATTTTTGCCTTTGTCATAGTAGTACTGTAAAATATGTCGGATTTTCTCTTTATTTTGCTCCATATTTGCGACACTATAACTCACGAACGACTTAACCAAACAAAACACTGTCAAGGACTATATTATAGCGCGTACCTTATACCTTTCCAACAAGCTATAGTATGACTCGATACAATGAATATAACTAGAACTACTCGCTTACAACGACACCTCGCGGAAATACCGCAGGACTTTTTTGACAGCCTAATATTTTGAAATATAATGAAGTCAAATAAACGATTTTCTGGTATGCTTGTGGTACATAACATTCTAACGCAAAACTTCGTACTACAAAGTTATAGCCAAATTTATTCAACAATGACCAACCAGCCCTGCCCTACCCTTTCGATGATAATTGCTTGATAAATGTGGAATAGAATACTCCAGAACCCGGATGTAGTCCTTTTTATTCATTTTGAAGGATGTGGTAACTATTTTGATATATTTATCTGCACAAAAGTCTACCCGTACTCTGCATGATCCGTCACCGAGGTGACGTTTTTATGACAGTTTTGTTCAGCTCTATGCTCAATATAGCCTACCTGAATTATTTATCATCAAAACCTCTACTCATACCTTGTTCATAAAAGGTAAGAGAAATGAATAAACTATATCCAATAATGTTCGTTGAACGCAGTTTAAAGTGAATAATTATAACGTTTATTACGTATGCGTTAAAAAAATGGACAAATTTCGGATGGCGATGAAAAAAAATCTACAATATATAATTCAATGGACCAATTTTTTTCTTGAATGCTACAGCATACTAAAAAATCAATCGACGCTCTGCCGGGCAGTCTTACGGTGGTTGACCGGAACCTTAGACATGATCGATGAGTAGATATTTATCAGAATATTCTTCAAATAATTCGTGACCTTGGCGATTATCTGCTTCTTTGTTTGACCACCAAATTATTGGAGTGGGCCCTCCGTATGTGGTTCGTCCAGCAATTTTCTATCGGTCGCAGCTGGGACCCTTTTGGAGGGTTGACGATCTTCGATACAACGTCTATCTTCAGCCGGCCCAACTCGAGTGATTTGTTGTCAACCGTTCTTTCTGGGCGATTGCCTACTGTTCAGACATGGCCGGACTAGACTGACGCTTCTGCATAAATGTACTTATTCATAGTTTGGCCGGTTGCACCGACCTCCTTTCCAAGGTGCGGGACGATGAGGCTTACTTGCTCTCGGTCTCCCTCTCTAGCTTCTGCTGCTCCTTACGGTTGCTCAGCACTGTCGGATGATCAGAACCAGGGTTCCTTTCGACGCTCTCGCCTTTCTCCTGATGTTTCAAATGCCGGATCGGCTATATCCGACGGTCACGAAGCGCCTCAGTATGTCCAACTTCTTCGTGCTCTGGGGAGAAATTGGCAGTACGAGCAAAGTATCGAACGTAGTTGTTTCACAGTTTTCGCCAAGGCTGCTGCAAATCAACTGATAAGGGCGTCGATGCATTTTGGTATAAGATCCAATAGGATTAAGGAAAATTTGGTTATTATTTTATTATATATATTTTTGATCGGCATCCGAAATTTGTCCATCTTTTCAGCATACGTTACTACTCCATGGTGTTATGGAAACGTTTATTTGGCCATTTGTTTGGTTTGTTTTACTCTACTCTAACTGCGCTATCAAACAAGATCAACTTCGTCTGACTGCATCATTTACATTAACCAAATTTCTATAAACAAAACTCGATTTTTAACACCTTGACATACGCTTTATAGAATCTTTCACAGCTACTAGAAAAAACTTGTTCAGTTTTTGATGAGCTTTTGAAAAAAAAAACCAAAAAAAATGGTCGAGATCCGAACTCACGATCATTTGCATCATTAGATTACTTAAAAATGTAATGCAAGATTACCTTCTGTCTTACTACTACATCAGGATATTCACAAATGAGTCATCGACAAGCAAACCTGTGTGAAGAACGTTTTAAACGTTTGTCCGATTTAATTTTAGTTTTAGTATAACGAGCAGTCGAACGCGAATTTAAAAACGCTTGCAGCAAATGCTGATTTCAGTAGTCCGTCATGCGTTGTACAAAAGTTGCTTTGCAGTTGAAGAAACGTTTTCGAACCTTTCTCTGGCATCTTATGAGATAAATATTCATGGTTGGACAAATGCTTCATTTTGGACTGGATAATTTTTTATGGTTACAACGTATAGCTCAGAATAACGTTTTATTAAGCACTCAATGCTATTGTTCGACCATTATTCGGATGACTAGCTTTATAACAGATAATGATTGTTCGTTGGGCAGTATCCGTCGAAACCATCAGTATTATCGATGTCGAGATAGTCTGAAAAAGATCCTTATTGGCAAAAATCTATAGTAATAGATTTTCAAAATCCTCTCTTGATCTCAATTTTTTATCATTTAGGAAGTTTTGCAATGCGAGAAAAAGGTGGTAATCGCTTGGTGCCGGATCTGGACTATATGGTGGATACATTAGAACTTCTCAACCATGCTCCCGTAGTTTCTGACGAGTCACTACAGACGTGTGTCCTGAGGGAACACAGCACCTCTTCGGTTGGTTGATTCTCCGTTTCGCCTGGTTCGCCAGGCACAGACAGCTTTTTATCAACACGAATGAACAGTACTGCTGTTTTTGAGCCAAAACCACAGTGATAATAGGATAATTTTACATCAATTCATAAAATCCGGATGGCAATGGCATGATTTAATGAATAGAAGCTTCAGATTTTGGACTGGCTTGGCTATTTACCAGATCATAACCCAATCGAAAATTTATGAGGAGTGATCGTATGGAGAGTAGATGTAGTTAACTAGCAGTATGAGAGTTTTTAAGAGCTTAAACAAGCAGTATACTCTGCGTGGAACGAGATGCAAACTACAACAGGTCGTAGCTTGATCGAAAACATTTCGAATAGATTATTTGAATTTATTGAGAACTAAAGATGACTTTTCGATTTAGATGAATTAGAAACTTATTGTAATTAATGCGATTAATGTTGGTTTTTCAGAGGAGTTAGAGTTTTCCATCCGGTTCAATAGTTCAGTGGCGTTTTTGTTTTCTGAATGTTTTGCGCTTGAACAAATCAATAAAGTTCAAATGGTCAGCCTTATAAACGAAGACCGAGCTCTCACATATCTCTGAAAACTAAAAAAAATAGGGGTTCTAACGGTTTGACACTTAGTGTAGTACTCCAAGGGAGTCAAGTCTGGGAAATAGATGGGTCGAGTTGTATCCCTACTTTCATCAATTTTGCGATCACAACTACTGAGGCGTGAGCTGGTGCGTTGTCGTGATGGACAAAAACACTCGACTTCCTCGATTTAAACGGATGCCCAACACAAAGAAACAGACCGATATGGTTGAAACTTGGTGTGTGTTCTACCAAAAGATACTACTAACTAAACACAACTTCATTACGCGCCAGTAGTCCCATTCATCTCTCTGACTTAGCAGGTGCTTTCCAAAGAACCTTCGTATTTTCAGGCATCTATCCTGCTATGACTGTGATTTCTTGAGTCTTGTTTTGAATGCATGGCCCACATTTTTCCAAATGCTGAATGGATGAATGAATACATGCCAAATATAAAATGATCAGAGCTCTATGCTCTTTACAAAATTCCGTGATGAAAGAAAATTTATTTCTGTGTAATGTATGCGACTAGGAGAGGTTTGCGTGCAATAAAACTCAAAGATATTCAAAGGGTTCACCTTTTCTAATTCAAACATTCATAATTGTGGGGTCCGTTTTTTCTTGTCTTTGTCATTAGTTTTCGAGCTATAATTTTTCGATTAGCCTTCGCAAACATTGATCTCAACTAAAACGCTGTATGAAAAAAACGGTACTCTGGGTAGCCATCATCACATGGATAAAGTTTCAACAAAAATCGTAGACGGTCGAGTTCGTAGAACATTCTAAGTGGAGTTGCCTAATACTTTGAATGATGAGTAATCAATTGATTCACGTAAGATGGCCTTGCTCTGTATAGCCTTGTTGTATTCTATGAGATGTTTAGTGCGAAAAGCGTTTACAGATTTTAAACAGTAATTTATAATATTAGGCTGTCAAAAAAGTCCTGCGGTATTTTTTTTTGAATTTTCATTTGTTCATAAAATTAGTTACTATCATCTGTTTTAAGTCAAATATGCGCCGTTTTGTTCGATGACTTGTTCCCAACGAGATGCCAACTTCATAATACCCCTGTTATAGAAGCTCGCTTCCTTATTGGCAAAAAACTCGGATAGCCAATTTTCACAGGCCTGTTTTGTGGCTAACTTCTGACTACCTAGCTCGTTCGCCATGGACAAAAACAGGTGGTAGTCACTTGGTGCAAGGTCCGGACTATACGGCGGATGCAAAAGAACCTCCCATCCGAGCTCCCGGAGCTTCTGGCGCGTCACCAAAGAAGTGTGTGGCCTGGCGTTGTCCTGATGGAAGACAATGCGGCCTCTGTTTATCAAAGATGGCCTCTTCTTCATGAGTGCTACCTTCAAGCGGTCCAGTTGTTGGCAGTACAGGTCCGAATTGAGCGTTTGGCCATAGGGAAGCAGCTCATAATAGATTATCCCTTGACAATCCCACCAAACACACAGCAGAACCTTCCTGGCCGTTAATGAGGGCTTGGCCACCGTCTGAGCCGCTTCAGCGGGCTTCGACCACGACCGTTTGCGCTTCACGTTGTCGTAAGTGACCCACTTTTCATCGCCAGTCACCATCCGCTTCAGAAACGGGTTTTGATTTTGATTCAGCAGCGATTCACATGCGTCGATACGGTCAAAGATGTTTTTTTGCGTCAACGTGTGTGGCACCCATACATCGAGCTTCTTTGTGAATCCAAGCTTCTTCAAATGGTTAATAACGGTTTGATGACTTATCCCCAGCTCTTGGCCGATGCTACGGCTGCTACTATGCCGGTCTTTCTCGGCTAATTCAGCGATTTTGTCGCAATTTTCGACGACAGGCCTTTCGGAGCGTGGCGCATCTTCGACGACCTCTACACCAGAACGAAAACGTTGAAACCATCGTTGTGCGGTGGAAATGGAAACTGTATCGGGTCCATAAACTGCACAAATTTTATTGGCAGCTTGAGATGCATTTTTGCCTTTGTCATAGTAGTACTGTAAAATATGTAGGATTTTCTCATTATTTTGCTCCATATTTGCGACACTATAACTCACGAACGACTTAACCAAACAAAACACTGTCAAGGACTATATTATAGCGCGCAAAAATACCTTTCCAACAAGCTATAGTATGACTCGATACAATTAATACAACTAGAACTACGCGCTTACAACGACACCTCGCGGAAATACCGCAGGACTTTTTTGACAGCCTAATATAAATTGACTACCACTTTTCAGTAATTTTAAGGGATTTTTTTTGGAAATAAAATAAATAAATGAATAAACAGTTTTAATTAAAAATCAAATGATTTTCCATTTATGAAGTACTGTAGTTGGTAATCGTTAAAGCAAGTTGCAGAGTAGAAGTGTTTCCTAAGGTCTACAATTGATTCTCAACAAACCATAAATTTTAGAAAAAAAGGGGCTGAATGAATACCCTGCCATAGAAAATAGGTGTTCAACGTGTACAACGTGGAGCAGTAATGGTCTAGGTCGAAATGTAGTGAGCTGGCAAAAGACGACCAAGCAACGATGGACGACAAGGAATTTGGATTGATTGGCAAGGAATCACCTACTGTGAACTGTTTCACTCAACTCTTAATACGGAACTATACTGATAATAATTGAGCCATCTGAAGTAAGCAATCGTCCAAAAGCTGTGTTTGGTTGGGGAGTTCCTACACATTCATCTTTTAGCCCTGTCTATGGCGGATGATTAAAGTGGTGGTAATTTGCCTCTAGAAAAGCTTGCGAAAATCAGCTTTCGCGTAACTTTCGTAAAGGACCTATCTGCCTTGATCGATTCTCTTCATTGACTATATCTTCCGTTAATAACTCGGTGATAAAAGCATTTCCTAATGTGTTCGACGATCAGAAGTGTAGAACTTTGTATATCAAACTATGTGGCAAGACTGACCTAGAATCTGTCTACAAGGCCGTGGTTATAGTAATGCTAAATGAAGTTTTGAAGTTTACACAAACATCAACGATTTCTTCTTATCCCACCTCATATCCGAATGGCTCGGAAAAATGGGAAAATATCGGATGGTTATGTTGAAAAACAAAAAAAAATATATACATATCTCATGATTATACAGGGTTTTCTATTTCGGGCTTCCGAAAGTATACAGCCCTGCGCTGACAACCGTTTGACATAGCTGTCAACCAAAGCGTCATATCGTTAGTTGAATGTCTGCCATTTTACAATATCTGGTGGAGTCATCGGGTCGTATTTCTTTGAAAATGAGGAAGGCGAGACGGTAACTGTGAATGGTGAGCGCTATGGCCTCATGTTAACCGATTTTTTTTGCCACAAATTGAAGATATGGATACGGATGACATGTGGTTTCAGCAGGACGGCGCCACGTGCCACACAACACGACCGAACATGGCCATATTGCGAACGAAATTTGAGGGACGCATAATTTCGCGTTTTGGTGATGCCAATTGGCCGTCAAGATCATGCGATTTGAACCCGCTAGACTTTTTTTTTGTGGGGTTATGCGAAAGACCGTGTCTATGCCAACTCTCCGCAAACTCTTGAACATTTGAAAGACAACATTCGTGAAGTTATGACCGAGATACCGCCCCATATGTGCCGAAAAGTCACCTGTTCCGGATCAAGGTGTGCGAGGAAACCCTAGGTGGACATTTGAATGATGTTGTATTTCACACATAATGGCATAAACCAAACTTTAATTTGAAATAAAAGTTTCATCGAAATTCGAATTCTAAGTGTGTTTTATTTCAATTTACTTTCGGAATTTAAAGTTGGAAAACCCTGTATGTATTGTTTCTTCCGAAGGACTAGTCTTGTATTTTTTACATGTTACACAACATTTTTTCGGGTCAACGAATTGGCATTCTATCCACTATAGTAGCTGCTAGATTTGAGCTTCATAAATAACATGCTAATCTTCTTGTTTGCATTGTACACCGATTTTGCGCGTATATTTTTAACCATTCCAAATTATGTATTCCCAAAATCAGTTCGTCGCGTTCCCGATGTCGAACAATTATGTGAATATTTTTTGTTCCAAAACAAGACTAAACCGGTATCCCATAATGGTTCGGTTTGGTTGGATTATCATGTTAAATCAATTAACGACATCTTTCCATTCAAATTAGTGGCGCTTCACACGAATATGTAGTAAATTTGAATGTGAAGTGCTATGGATTCTTCGAAACTGGTTTCCAGCCATGAATCTATCGGCGCTGAACATGTGTTTTTTTTCGGTTGTTTATAATCTTTCTCGTATCCGAAATAGTAGAAATTGGTAGTTTATCGTGTTATCCGAATTGAGTAGAGATGGAATGATAAACACGGTGGGCTTGAACAAATTATGTTGTTGTCTGGTGGGAAAACACTCATTTCTTTCAACAGTATCCGTTTGAGTGTTATTGCAATGGAATGTGATATGAGCTCATGAACATAAAGGTTATTTTCCAACTGTTTACATATTAAACGATAATCGATAACTGGTCCGGTTCTTTCAATTTTTAATAATTAAAACATCTTCTGACCGTGATATGTGAACACATTGCGAAAAAAAAGTGTAAACACAAAACCGCTCGGGATGGAAAATTCCCCTCTGGCGTGTTTACTACAGGTAAGTGTAATGAAACAATCAGAAGCACAGGTATACCAGCAAAATAGGCGAAAAACAGCTCCAATAAAAAATCATGTGATTGTACACCAGTAAATACTTTATCGCTTTGACGGGCGTAGCAAAAACCCAATCTAATGATCTTGCCGTTAACGTTTATGAGTTCATACCTGTTTACATGAACTCCGCGTTACGGGGAAAAATTCCTAACAAGCGATTGCGGGGGAATAATATAGTTTTTTGTACGCCGGCAAAAGATGAGTGCAATGTTACAACCTTCACCAGCCAGCCATAGGAAAAATAGAGCGCACGAAGAACGATAAGCCAGTGCAACGCTCGCGCTGTGACGTCGCGCCGAGGAAACCTCTTCCGATTAGCGCGAACCGGGAAGGATAATCTACAGTATCTATTGGTGATAATACGTCGGGCAAATGTTTTGCTAAATTGATATTATCTGCGCGTGTTTGTGTTTTAGCGTCACGGATAACAGCGAACTCTGGTTGGACCGTGACAATTCCGCATCGGTTTTACACATAAAAATACTGATATAAATAAACACAGCACGTCTGAAAAATACAAGAATTGGAAGAATTCCTCTTTTTTCGTGAAGCAGTCGATATGGATCAATTTCATAAAAGAGACAACAACATGAGTCACATAAATGTCAGTATATAATAATCGATAACGAATGCAATTTAAATTAAATGAAAAACTTAAAGAAGACTTTTGATACTAATTAGAATCCAATTTAGTAATCATCACGAATTAACACGTTGACTACCTACCATGATATGCCTAACACTTATCTACAAGTTATCTCATCGTTGGAAGTTATCGTGTTAACAGTGGTTGAGCGATATGCATAATGCTGTCATCTCCCTTTTTTTTATCAGAAAAAGAAACGATAACGATTCGATCCTGTAGCGGACTGCTTCTGTTGTATTATAGGAGCGGGATGAGCCGATCAACTTGTTGAAAATGACGTTTCCAACCAATTCGATAACGTTATCAATATCCGTACACAAGGCTATTGTGTTCTAATTACATCGCGAAAATCAACAAGTACGGGAAGGGTTTTTCGGAGGAATATAAAAACGTCCAGATAAAGAAATTCAGTGCAATGCAATGAGCATTGAATCTTTTTTTTTTTAAACGCGTCAGTTTTTGTGCATTTCTTCGGAATTAGATGCAGTCTACCCAAGTTTAAAAAAAATACCCTCATAGTATTTGGGACAGGGCTTGTAATTTCTGAAATCATGAAATGAAAATGTTTTTTACATAGGACTATGTCTTTGATTTCTATATAGGGGGTAACTCTACGAAAAATGTAACTGGTTCATCGCCCAATAGGCTGTGTTTACACGCCACAGTATAACACGAAGCGATTCGAGCATGGAGGAAAGAACATTATGGTGTGAGGGTGCTTCTCCTGGTCCGAGGTTGGCCCCCTGTACTGGGTGGATAAGATCATGGATGAGAACCTCAACGCCCAAATCTTAATGTTTTGTCCGATACTGTAAGTAAATTTTAAGATTTTTTGTTTCAGATGGTGATGGCTGGTAGCACTGGTCATGAGCGTTCCGAGAAACAAGCAGTAAATGGATAGTTCATTATGTATTTTCAATTCATATTTCTATATAGTGCAGATTAGGGTGGCAGCGAAAATGGACATTTCAAATTTCATTTCAAAAACCGACGTTTATTGCCCTAAAAAAATGACCTGTGCAAAGTTTCAGCTCAATCGGACATGATTTAGGGGTGCCTTAAAGTTTTGATTTTTTGATCCTCGAAAGTCTTTCAAGGGGGGAGTAAAGGAAATTTAGAAAATCGAAAAAAATTTTCGATGCCAAATGACTTAAAAATGCATGAAACGTCGAGATCTGGTGTCATCTTGAAAAAAAAAAAATTTGGCCGAAAATCGACCTTATGGGACTGAAATTCCAAAAAATCAAAACATTGAGTGTCTTGAGGCACCCCTAAATCATGTCCGATTGAGCTGAAATTTAGCACAGATCATTTTTTGAGGTCAATAAACAAAATGTACATGGTCGGTTGTTTAAATTCGATAATTTTTTTGTTTTCTATACCTTCATTATTACTCAGGCTATGTCTCAAAGGACGATTTTCGGCCAAAATTTTTTTTGTGAGATGACATAAGATCTCGACGTTTCTTGCATTTTTAAGTCATTTGGCATCGCACAAAACTTTGATTTTCCAAATTTCGTTCACTCCCCCTTGGAAGATTTTCGAGGAAGAAAAAATCAAAACTTTGAGCGCTTTGAGGCACCCCTAAACAATGTCCGATTTAGCTGAAACTTTGTACAGATAATTTTTTTGGGCCAATAAACAAAATGTACACGGTCGGTTTTTGAAATTTGATGATGAATTTTTTTCCATACATCCATTGCCACCCTAGTGCTGATGTAATGTAAGGAAACTAAATGCTTGTACTACGCGTCAGTATCTAGGGGCCTGAGCTTTTTGGAAGGAAAGTGCTGACTGACTGGGACTGGCAGTTACAAAATCTATATATATATATATATATATATATATATATATATATATATATATATATATATATATATATATATATATATATAACTTACATTTTCTTCCGGACTTTCGGAGTTTTTAAAAAAAGGAATGAATACAAGATTTAGAACCGGTCTACTCGGTGGTCAAACTCATAATAATTTTATTATTGTCTAAAGAGTCGCTACCTGGTCTCAGTCCCTCGCTTATTCTAACACCTCAGCAAATTCTATCCACTCCAGTTCGTTGCCGGCAGGAAAGAGTCTGGTTACGTCTGCTGCAGTTCACACGCTCGTTCGCTCGCCGTCCGTTACGCTAACGTCGTCGCGTTCTGGGAATAGTGCTCAAGTTCGCGCGCTATTTGTATTTGCTGATGTTGCAATTCGATGACTTTCTGTTGTTGTTGTTGGAGTTGGATGCGGTCTATGATGTCCGTCTGTGAATCGTTGCTGGTTTCGGGTTATTGGTTGCTTGCGTTTGTAACTACTCCCCCTGCAAGTAAGGGGCGTCCCGTTCCCTGAAGTTGAGACTTGCACCAATCTCTGATTATCATGAAGACGAGAAATATAATGATGATGTACGTGAGAGAGAGGCCTCCAAATATGGTCCAAAATTTGAATTTTAGATGGTACTGTTCCAGGTAGACGTGATCTAACCTTTTCCTGTTGCCAAGAGTTTCGTTGTTAATTGTAGTCATGTCTAAACTCTGATGAAGGTTCCAATTTATTTTGACATTGTGGAGTGCTCCATAAATGATATCTGTGTGTTGAAAGATTTCTTTGTTCTGGAATATTTGGTTATTGAAGGAGATGGAGCAGTTTGAAAAAGTTATCAGGAAATTCCCCGATAGTGTACGATCGTCTGGTCCACAATTGCTTTTCAGTGTATTATTGTTAGCGTTTTGAACTAGGACTGTATTCTCATTTATTAGTAGTTGCGTTGTTTCATTAGTAAATGTAGAGTTGCATATAGATTCCTTCCCAAATATTAGGGGACGAATACAAGAGTCGTATATCTCTTTAAGATATGCAGATTTTTGTACGAACTCATTCGGATTGCTGGTGGAGTACAATATATTGTCCTTTTTGATAACGTATTCTGGATAACTGTTGATGATCTGGTTTTTGTTAGCCATAGGATGAATTTGAATTATGGAAGATGTATCATTTTCTAGTCGAGGAACATGGAGGATATATAAGAGCGTTTGCTGGCTTACTGCAATTTTCGGGCTGACGTGTTGAAGAGCTTCGTCAGGAAGATCTACTTTCACACCTTGATCTTGCAAGAGGGTTCTTATGAACGATTTTTCCTGTAGGGACAGTACTCTATTGGCGGTAATGGACGTTTTTGATAAAATGATAGCATCTTGGATATCTTCTAGGAGTTTGTTGATTATATCGATGTTTATTATCATGATCACAGCTGAAACTTCGTTTGCTAATTCATTCGTCTTCATATTATGATTAATAATTTCGATACTGTTAGCTAATTCAGAGATTCTCGTATTGATTTGGTTATTGATGTTGAATTGTTGGTTATTCTGCGAGATAAGTTCGTTAAGTGTAGAATTGATTATACGCAGGTCTTGCGCGTCTGGTGAACCTGCTAGCCATTTCCATGTGGTTCCTAGTAGATCCCATCGTTTTGTTCTGTGATGTTCTAGTGGTCGTATTTGGATAAAATTGCTGTACAGTGTTCTTGTTTTCTGTTTGATTATATCTCCTAACGGGTTCCTACTATCTATCTTATCATAAATGGATGCAGTTAGGAAATCTATTGAATTCTGGATGACGGTTAAGTTTATCGGATGTATTAATTTTAAAGTACCCGTCTGAATTTTACATTCTCTTAATTTCTTAATTCTCTTAATTTTTTTAAGCACTGGGTCTTGATTGAGGTTTCTAACGGACAAGTTGGATGATACGGTCAGGAAGGGGAGTATGGTGGTGAACAGGAAGGTAACCTAGAAAGGAATTTTTGAAAATTAGGATTTCCTCTTTCTTTTAATTTTTGTTTTGTGTAGTTTTATGTTCCTTGAATCTATGAGTGTTTTCCTTCTATTGGATCTCACAACCTGTCTCTTAAATTTTCTCTTTCTTTTATCTGGTATGCCTGAAAGTTTGTAGTAGATTGCTTCCTCAGGTTGAAAATTTGGTTCATCTGATCTGGTTTTGTTGTGGGAGTCTATTAATTTCTTTTGCTGGAGTTCCAATCTTTGAGTTATTTCGTCAAACAACTCATTTCTATTTTCAAGTATCCTTTGAAGATTAAGCGGCCTTTTGTCGCCTTCCTTAAATCCAAAAAACACTTCAATAGGCTTAAATTGTGTTGCTGAGTGGATGGTTGTGTTGTACAATGTGGTTGCTATTTTATAAATTTATTTGTTTGTAAGATCCGGATATTTGCTTTTAATATCTGAAGATTTCACTTAGAGTTGAATGAAACCGTTCGACGATTCCATTCACCTCACTGTGGTCTGAAGGTGTGTAATATGTTTCTACATCCAGTCTCTGTAGGAGACCTCGTACTTCAACTGATTTCAACGCAACCTCATTGTCGCACACAATCATTTTTGGGGTGCCAAATGTAGTGCTTAGTTTTGTCAATCCGCGTTTTACGTCGGGTATAGATCGGGATTTAAGAGCGATTAGAATAGCGTAGCGGGATAGTTTGTCGACAGCAGATAGGAATAGGTTTGGGGAGGAAATAAAAATATCGACATGAAGTATGTCTAGTGGTTTGTTGGGAGTGGGAGTATAAGCATATTTGATTCTATATGGATTTCTTTCGTATTTATTTTCGAGGCAGATTGAACAGATATTTACGAAGGTTGTCACCTTATTTTTCATCCTAGGGAAGAAAAAGTGTCGGGCAATCGCTTCGTAATTCTCTTTAATTCCCCGATGGGCTCGGCTGTGAGCTTCTTCTATTGCTTTGTTCTGGTCTTCTTCAGATTGGATATCCTGTAAAATAGACTGTGTTAATAATATTCTAAAAGAATTGGCACGTGCAAAGTGGTTTTTATAAGTAATTTGTAGAATGTTTAGCCATTCCTCCGGGCAGAGGATGCAATTTACTCTCGTTGGATTCATATAGTCATTTCGGGACTATATGAATCCAACGAGAGTAACCTTACCGCCACGGGCACGCCAAATGTGGCACGTGTTATCGTGCGTCTGTAAACTCCTGGAAATATTGTTTCGTAACTTTCGGTATTGTTATCTCCTCTTTTTATCAGAATTTGGTTTTTAAAGAAGTTTAAGGGAGTTTCTGTCATTCGGATAAATTGCGTATCATCGGATGAACTTGAATGTACGGTGTTATCGTCGCTACTATTGCTGTCATCATTGTTGTCATTACTGGGTGAAGTAGAGGGTTCTTGCTCGTTGAAGTTTATCTGTGGGGGTATTCTGGATAATCCGTCCGCTATAACGTTTTGTCTTCCCGGTCTATAGTGTATGTCGTAGTCGTATTCTTCGAGCCTCAATTTCCATCTGACCAATCTATCATTTGAGCCTTTGAGGTTCAGAGCATAGGTCAGCGGTTTATGGTCTGTGTAAAGACTGAATTTACGCCCATATAAATAGGGTCTAAAATTAGAAGCATCTGTGGTGAGTATGAATCTTTTTGAAAAATCGTAGAACTGTAGAACGTGGCTACTAGTTAGAATTTCTTTACAACGTTGAAAAGCTGAAATGAAGTCGGGTGTATGTCAGATTGTTTCACCTTTGCGCAATTGTTGGGTTAAAGGTTTTGCAATTTTTGCAAAATCCTTAATGAATTTTCGGTAATAGCCGATTACTCCCAAGTAGGCTCTTAATTCCTTCTCGTTTTTTGGTAATGGCCATTCCTGGATAGCTTTAATCTTCTCAGGGTTGGGTTTTACTCCCTCGGGAGTAACCACGTGACCTAAGAAGGCAACCTCCTTGCGAAGAAATTCGCATTTATCGATTTGGATTTTCATATTGTACTTCCTGAGGGTTTCCAATATATGTTTTAAATTAACTAAATGTTTCTGCAGGCTGGTCGAAAAGATGATTATATCATCCATATAGACCAGACATCTCACACCGATATGTTCCCTGAGAATGTTGTCCATTACACTTTGGAACGTAGCGGGGGCATTCTTTAGGCCGAAAGACATTCGGACGAACTCGTAGTGCCCACCATCGACACTAAAGGCTGTCTTCTGAATGTCTTTCTTATGGATTTCGATTTGGTGAAATCCAGAAGCTGAATCTAGCGTTGAAAAATACTGACATCGGCCAAGTTTGTCTAAGATGTCGGTAATGTTCGGGATCGGGTATCGATCATCTACCGTTTTCTCGTTCAACTTACGGTAGTCGACAACTAATCGCCATTTTCTTCGGCCTGAAGCATCAAGCTTCTTCGGCACTACCCATATTGGTGAAGAATATGGGCTATTCGAGGCTCGAATTATTCCTTGTCCTAGCATTTCGTCTATTTGCCGCTGAACCTCTTCTTTGTGACAGAAGGGGTAGCGGTAAGACTTCGCATAGACTGGAAGTTCGTCTTTAGTGGTAATTTTATGGCGTATAGCATTGGTAAATGAAAGTTTGTTATCGTCGTGGTGGAAGGTGTCTTTGAAATTGGAAAGGATCTTTAGTAGTTTTGTTTTTTCTTCGTGATTTAGGTCATGGAGTCGGAGAAGTTCCACAGGCAGCTCCTTTTCCTGTGTTTCATATGTAGGTTCACTTGAACACACATCAAAATTGTTAATTTCATTGTTTATTGTTCCATATAAATTTACCTGTCTGGGTATCGCGTCGGAGTTGTGAACTAAGATTTCTGCAATGTTGTTTTTGCAGCTGTATATGCCAGGCAGAATGTAGATTTTTGGTAGAAGCTCTATTTCGTTGGATATGAGAAAATCTCCTTCAGGTTTAATAGTAGGTATGGTGACCGTTTTTGTTTCGTTGGAATTTATTTGGACGGGTTCTAGGTGTTTTTTATGAAGAGTAATAATAGTATTTCCAATTTTCAAGCAATCGTTTTCGGTGTCGATAATGGCACCTAATGATCGCAAAGTTTCATAACCAATGAGCCCATGAAAATAACTATGAAATTCGAAAACAAAGAATTTTTGGTTGGGCAGTGATTTATCTTGGTGCAAGAATGGGTTGAAGAATACGTATCTATTAACTAAGTGTTCTCCGTTCATGTTTTTTATTTTCTGATATGTACCTGTCCTTGAGAAGCTTGTTGGGGTTAGTTTGGGAGAAATGTAATTTTTATTCACCCCAGTGTCGATGAGAAATCTCAGCGTTCCATATTTCGGCGAATAAAATTTTAAATAAGGAAGGAAGTTGTTGGTCACTCTTCCTGCTGTTGTATCTGTACAGCATGAAAATTTATGTTGTCATACAGCTCTGAATTAATTTCCTCTTGTTCATCGGCGTCATTATTGGTGTTTGCATTTTCAACGCAGTGATCATTGAAATTGGTTGAGTCTGTACCTTCGTGTAGGTTGATTTCAGGGTTTCTTTGATATGGAATCAGTGGTTTTGCATTATTTGATTTGGTTTGGCCGGAGGGGTCAGGTTTAATTTGAGGGAAAATCGGTTGCTGGTTAAGTTGAGGCCTGGGGGGAAGGTTATAGAAATGCTGTCTCAGGTTATTTTGGTTGTACTGAGGTTGGTTGGAGGATGTTGGTTGGGGGTTTGTTTGGAATCTGGTGAAGGAATTATTGAATGGAGGTCTCGAGTTATTTTGGTTTTGAAATCTAGTAAAAGAATGATTGGGTATTGGCCTTTGTATATTTCGATCGTATTGTGGATTTGATGTTCGTGTGGTATTTTGCGATGGATCTTGGAATTTGATTCTTTCCCTTTTCCTTTGATGAGCATTTAGTTGTTCTAAAGCTCCTTCGTATGCTTCACGGAGGCTTTTGGGTTTATATATTCTGATCAAGGAAGATAAATTATCCTTATCAGGAAGGCCGTCGATGAACGCATTTGTAATCATAGCTTCGTAGTTAGAGCTGAAAATTTTTGCGCATGGTCTTGTGTCGTCGTTTGCAACTAGATTGGCATTTATGTCTGCCAATAACTTTTTGCATTCTTGGTAATAAGCAGTGAGGTCTTGATTCCCCTGTCTTAACTGAGAAATTTTTGTGCTTAGCGTTGCCAAGTCACGTTTGTCACCGAGTTCTTCTTTCAAGGTTCTTTTGATTTCGTCCTAATCTAGGGGTGTTTGGTTCCTAATTAGTACGTCGTTTGCGTCTTTTATAATTTTGTCTCTTATTATGCCGGTCCACAATGGGGTTACTGCCAACACTGTGTCCGCATCTGTTATAACTTCCTTGCAAAATTCTAATTTCTGGTCAACTGAGTTGATCCAGCTTGTTAGCAGATTTGATTCACCTGCATATGTTGGAATTAGTTTGATAGGATCGGGCACACCGAACCTATCGAATCTGGTTGTATTGGAATTTCTTTGACGAGCTTGGAGTGCCTGTATTTGGCCCCGTTGCTCTTTTAGTAGTTCTGTTAGTTCTTGGATCTGGCTTTGAATATTTTCAGTCATGTTGCGTGTAAGCATTTGTTGTAACACAAATTTTTTATTGATTTCACTTTTCCCACTTAGATTACTTAGAAAAGAAACTTTAGAAACTTACCTAAAATCATTAGTGTTCCGTTAGTGCTCCTCTGTGTCACTTTTCAATTGATTCTTTTTGATTTGTTTTAATTGGTGGTGTGTTTCACTTTTTTTTAATTGCTTTTAATTTATTCTTGTTCACTAATTTTTTGTTTTTCTCGTCACTTATTCAACCCACGATGTTCACTCGCGCCGCTTATTTTCATTCGCGTTTTCGATTAATTGGTTCTCGCGGTTTCGGGAGGGGTAACAATACAATTCCGACGATATCCTTTCGTGGAAGCACTACTGCGATTGATCTCACTTCCCTAATCCGCGCCGTCTGCGCCACTTACATTTTCTTCCGGACTTTCGGAGTTTTTAAAAAAAGGAATGAATACAAGATTTAGAACCGGTCTACTCGGTGGTCAAACTAATAATAATTTTATTATTGTCTAAAGAGTCGCTACCTGGTCTCAGTCCCTCGCTTATTCTAACACCTCAGCAAATTCTATCCACTCCAGTTCGTTGCCGGCAGGAAAGAGTCTGGTTACGTCTGCTGCAGTTCACACGCTCGTTCGCTCGCCGTCCGTTACGCTAACGTCGTCGCGTTCTGGGAATAGTGCTCAAGTTCGCGCGCTATTTGTATTTGCTGATGTTGCAATTCGATGACTTTCTGTTGTTGTTCTTGGAGTTGGATGCGGTCTATGATGTCCGTCTGTGAATCGTTGCTGGTGTCGGGTTGTTGGTTGCTTCTGCGATTGGACTCATGAACTTGCGCTTAGTAAGAAAACGTGAATGTTTGAAGGTATTGATAACAAAAAAACCAATTTTGTGCGGGACGAAGTTTGCCGGGTTAGCTAGTAATAAAATATAAATATATACGGTTTGTTTTCGGATCTTTTACAAAATTTGACTACTTTCTAGTCGAATTGCTGACTATTTTCTATCTATACAATAAGTATCTTTGGGAACTGGGACCGACACTGATATAGTGCAAACGCTCTTGATGCGCGCTGAATGGAAAGCGCAGCAAGAGAAAATCGGGGCTTAACGTGTTAATCACCTCATGGATCGATCCACCCATTGAATCGGTACCAGAGAGTCGATACTTGCCGATTCGATTTATTAAATATCAAAAGTTTTTCTTCCAAATTTATGTTCTTATTCTTTATGGATGTCGTCTTTTCACTGAACAGTTAATAAAAATTCATATTTCTATTTTAACATCAAATGCACTTTGTTGTGTTCTTCAGCATGAAGTCCACAAAAAAACTTTAAACTTCAGGAAAAAAGCATTTTCCAGAGAATTGATGCTTGTGCCGTCATGGAGTTATTCAATGAAATCAATTAATTGGAATTATAGTTAATTAAGATGTAGAGAAATCATTAAAAGAAGGAATCTAATAGTCGGAGCACTCCCGTTGATTCACTCCTTTGTGAATAACTCTAATTACTCACAACTGCTTCTTCCCATACAGGTACTAATGTGACAAAGATCGGAAGACCGGAATGCATTTATAACATTATTACTTTACTATCGTATAATTTTATAAACCATTTCTTTCAGCAGTCACTTGCCTCAATTTATAGTAATAGTAATAGTAATAGTAATAGTAATAGTAATAGTAATAGTAATAGTAATAGTAATAGTAATAGTAATAGTAATAGTAATAGTAATAGTAATAGTAATACTAATAGTAATAGTAATAGTAATAGTAATAGTAATAGTAACAGTAATAGTAATAGTAATAGTAATAGTAATAGTAATAGTAATAGTAATAGTAATAGTAATAGTAATAGTAATAGTAATAGTAATAGTAATAGTAATAGTAATAGTAATAGTAATAGTAATAGTAATAGTAATAGTAATAGTAATAGTAATAGTAATAGTAATAGTAATAGTAATAGTAATAGTAATAGTAATAGTAATAGTAATAGTAATAGTAATAGTAATAGTAATAGTAATAGTAATAGTAATAGTAATAGTAATAGTAATAGTAATAGTAATAGTAATAGTAATAGTAATAGTAATAGTAATAGTAATAGTAATAGTAATAGTAATAGTAATAGTAATAGTAATAGTAATAGTAATAGTAATAGTAATAGTAATAGTAATAGTAATAGTAATAGTAATAGTAATAGTAATAGTAATAGTAATAGTAATAGTAATAGTAATAGTAATAGTAATAGTAATAGTAATAGTAATAGTAATAGTAATAGTAATAGTAATAGTAATAGTAATAGTAATAGTAATAGTAATAGTAATAGTAATAGTAATAGTAATAGTAATAGTAATAGTAATAGTAATAGTAATAGTAATAGTAATAGTAATAGTAATAGTAATAGTAATAGTAATAGTAATAGTAATAGTAATAGTAATAGTAATAGTAATAGTAATAGTAATAGTAATAGTAATAGTAATAGTAATAGTAATAGTAATAGTAATAGTAATAGTAATAGTAATAGTAATAGTAATAGTAATAGTAATAGTAATAGTAATAGTAATAGTAATAGTAATAGTAATAGTAATAGTAATAGTAATAGTATTACTATTAGTAATAGTAATAGTAATAGTAATAGTAATAGTAATAGTAATAGTAATAGTAATAGTAATAGTAATAGTAATAGTAATAGTAATAGTAATAGTAATAGTAATAGTAATAGTAATAGTAATAGTAATAGTAATAGTAATATTAATAGTAATAGTAATAGTAATAGTAATAGTAATCACAAGCTGCGCCAATAACACTGACTGAAAATGACTGACGCTTTTCTGTAAAAAAAATGAGTCTACGCGTGTGTTATGAATCAATATATAGTATTCATGGTCGACACGACGATTATACAGGTCGGACTCGATTATCCGGGATTCGATTATCCGGAGTATTTATTTTGGATTTTCGGAAATTTTGAATAATTTGTATAATAATTCTATATAGAATAGCTAAAATGGGTATCAAAAGAAAGGGCTTGATTAGTAGAATGCAGTTATTTATGAAAAATGCAAATCCAAGATGGCGGCCACTACAAAACGGCGGATAACATATGAGGGGCTCAAAATGAAAGGGGTGTAAGTGACATAATCGATTTCTCTACATCGACTCTCTCTTTTGGTCATAACTTAGCTGAAAACACATTCCCAGCTGTATTTGACAATGTGGAGGATAGGTCAGGGCCTCATCTATCGGATTCTATAGCAAACTCGAATTGGAACGCCTCTGCAGTTTAGTTATTAACTAAAGAGAAAGTTGATGAAGAGAAATCGATCAAATCATTTATATCCCTTTCCTTCTGAGCCCCTCATATTTTCTCAGAACCCCATCAATATGGGTATCAAATGAAAGGACTTGACTAGTAAAACACAGTTATTTATGAAATAAGCAAATCCAAAATGGCGGATTACATATTTTCTCAGAACTCCATCAATATGGGTATCAAATAAAAAGGCCTGCCTAGTAGAACACAGTTATTTATGAAAATGCCCAAAAATGTATCAAAAGAAAGTTCTCGACTAGCTGAACATAGCAGATAATAAAAAATCCAATTCCAAGATGTCCGCAGTCCCAAAACAACTAATTACTTTTTGAATGGTTTCATTCAGCTTGACCTATTCCTATGTATGTTTGAATGTTTGTTGGGTTGTCCCACATTAATAGAAAATTGACCCCGTTCCTTTGGAATGATTGATCTGAAATTTGGAACATATATTTAATTCTACTGTCATTATAAAACTGCGTATTCCATGATCTTGAAAAATTCAATTGGCCGCCGCAAAAAAAAGGACTGAATGGCTTGATTTGGAGAATACACTACACTATGAACAACATAAATTCGAAAAGGTTACCGCCACAAAATGGTCGACTATGTATTTTTTGCAATCCCCTCAATATTGGTATCAAATGAAATGGTTTGACTAATAGAATACAGTACAGGTCGGACTCGATTATATTCAGTTTGGAAAGAAATATTTTTTTAATACTTCAAATATGGCTTATGTCAAGAAGAAATATAACCTTCCAACGTTATTTAGTTGTTCCACTACTATATCCTGTACTAAATTTTCTCAACTTTCAAATGAAAGTATCAGAATCGTCTTCCGTAGCGTACTTTTTAATGTAGAGCCAGTTTGAAACAACAGAGTCCGAAACGTTCTGTAACTCTGTCATTGTTGAAATTCGAACATATGTGTAGGAGGATTTTTAATCAAATATGACCATCTATCACCTCCTGAGAGAATCTGGATATTTTTTTTTTCATATGAGAAAGGTGTTTTCTGACTTTAATGGGATGAATCGAAAATCTAATTCCACTTTTATTTTTAAAAAACGAAAAATACATGCCAAAAAAAACTAATAAAGAAAAAAAATTGTTTTGACTCGATTATCCGGAGTGAAAAAAAATCAATACTCCGGATAATCGAGTCCGACCTGTACACCCAAAATTGAATTTTAGGTCATGTTTTGTCATCCCGTTTTGTTACATTAAATGAGCCTAAAAATAACAGAAAATGTCATGAGTCTCAAATACTGGTAAGCATTTGTATAGCATATATTGTACAGCAATATAAGTTTAATACGAGCGAGCGAAACAAGAGACAAATAAGCTTTCCGCATACTTTGCCACATACACGGCCCAGATCGAGCTATATCTCTGCTTTTTACTCTTAGAAAGCACTTACCAACTTCATTAGCTAGCTTGGTCGTGGATAGCGTGGTCGTGTAAAACAGCTTTGCATTCCAGCCGGCCTTGGTTCGAGACTCGTTGGCATTGTTTTGACTTTTTTTTGGGTGCAATCCCAAAAAAAGATGAGAAAAGAAAAAAGAAAGAGATGTCTGCTTCCATATATACAAACACTTTAAAGCGTTGGGGGACAGATGATTTTATTTGCCCATTTGACGCTTCAAGACACGAAAAGGCATGGTTTTTGCCGAAAATGAAATGCATTCTGGCTACGCTAGGTTGGGTGTAGATTCGTCATCACTGATATATTTTATTGGCGGGAAATAATACAATGACAAAAATTGCTAGTCTCAACTATGAATTCACTCAAACACAAGCCGACCTGCTAATAACACGTCTTACATGTGACATTTGTGAAAAATTAGTTCAGTTGACCTATTAGCACTCAAAGATACAGACAGATGAAATAGGTTATGTTATGACAGAGTGGAGAGTGATTATTCAGACGCGTCGACGCAGTTCAAGATCGTGTGAAAACCAGGCTAAACAATGTTCCCGTTCCTCAATACGATTTATGACCCATCAAATGAAAACACTTCAGATAATCATCCCAACGATGTTTCATCTGGTAAATAAACACATATCCCGCATTCACGCGGATTGAAAATAAATCGGGAAAGGTGTACATACTCAAACTCCTCGTGAGAACAATGGAATGCTGCGGAAACTGACCTCGAAGATCAATTAGGGGGCAAAGGGGCTGCTGCGAAAAAAACAACAACCAATGCTTGCTCTAAATCTATTTTTCTCCTCCGGATCAACGCTCTTCGTTTTTGTTTCCATCCCTGAATGCCACTCTATTTTTAAACACGTTGTCTTCTCAAGCCATGCTTATTTTTGTCTCCGGATTGTTGTTTCTGTCATGTGTTCAAACAATCTGACGAGCAAGCGTATACGGCTTCAAATATTTATCTTCTGATTACAAGCAGTACTACTTAACAGTCACCATTTACAGTCGAGACGCTCTGTGACAACGGAATGGTTGCTCTCCCAGTAGCCTCATTGCGGTGCAAGTAGCTCAGTTTTATTACTACTTAAGCGAGAGCAACCCCGGGGAAAAATGATAATAAAAATAAGAAATGCATCGCGCCTGGGGCGGAAAGTGCATATCTGCATCGGAAGCTAATTAAACCGAAGCGCAAACATAACGCGCAAAAACTTTCCGTTTTGTTGTGTGATGGTAAACATAGCAGCAGGAAATAGTGTGTGTTATCAATGAGAACACTCGCTATATCCTTGACGGGGGATGAGAAATAAATTGTAAGTGAGAATGGTGGCTGTTTTTCATCAATTCACTCGAATTTTTAAACTATCGAACCAACAGAAGCGTCTTATTCTCAATCACCAAGTTCAATTGACAAAGCACGGAAGTGATTAGGAGAACCCACAAAATCGATACTCGTTATTTTGGAACCCCCCCGCCTCGCCTTAACGCGTGGCCATCGCGTGCGGCTAAGTGGAGTTTGGAAATATAAAGCATTTTCTTGCGGGCTAAATATAGCGTCACCACGTGGAAAGATTGATAACCTCAACCGTGCCCTACATTCGGAATGATAATAATTCATATCAAGTTGTACAGTTTACTTTTCTCCACACACGTGGATTTATTGTTGAATTGTTCGGTTGACATTTTTTTATGTTGCAACAAGACCAAAAATATCCACCCTAAGAATAGAGTGTGTGCAAATGACGTTTCGCACACTGTCAGCATTGTTTCTGACACTTTCATAACTGAAGTTAGAATATTTTTAGCGAACTATATTTATGGCTTTTCTGGGACTATATTTAGTTATATTTGTACTTGATGGTTTCCTCCTTTTTCGCTTGTTATAATAATTTTGAATATACAGCCATGCCAAACCGATATGGTCGTTCTCAGATTTTGTTGAAAGGTGGTAGTTTTGTCCCTTTTCGCAATGTAGTAAACCCCTATTTTCTTATTTTTTCATTAGGATGTCCATTTCCATTCTAGGGTGGTTCGAAAAACCAACTTTTTCCCCTCCTTTTCAAAAATAACTTTTTTCAAAAAATCATAACGTTTGAACTACTGGGCCAATGCAGATGATCGACCTATCTGATTGAAGCCAATGAGCTAGTGATCTTTGAAAAGCATTGTACTTTTTAAAAAATTGATCTGGTTTTCGTAATTATTGATTGTATTTGTATTTTATAGTTTCAATGGGTTGTAACCTGATTTCCAGGTTCCGTAAGAACACACTGGAAGAGTGAGTCAAGTGCCATAGGAAAAACACATCGCACTCACACAACAGAACAACAGAACATACCACACCTTGGCTGGGGCTAACCGGGGAGATAAATGAAGGTGGTCAGTGGGTATAATTCATCTCCATTCTCTCCAGAATACCGATACTCATGGAAGAAGCTGGTCACTCATCTTGGAGGATATAAAAGGAACCTACAAAGAGAGCTGGGCTCTCTTATTGCTGGAACGATAGTAGAAACCAGCATGCTGCGCGCGCGCCAAATGGCTGAGTAGACCAGCCAACATCAGCCTTCTTCCAACCTGACCACGCTACGCCATACCATGGAGAGGACCGCCAGACACCAGAGCTCAGCCCAAATCAGCCAACCCGGAGACACTACACCATTCTACATACATAAATACACATACACATACACTGAATAAATATCGTAAGTAGAAAATAGTGTTCATCATTCTTTGGTACAGCTCATAATTCCTTCTGTGTGGAATGACTCAGGAATTAGTCGGTGGTTCCCAGGACTTCGAACCTGGACGTTGCCTTATAGAGGGCACTTGGGTCGGGCGACTAGAGCCTTCGCAACGTCCGAACAATATAATTTTTGTCTCCATCTCATGCGCTTCCGAGCAAGGAGGTGACAGGGTCCTGGAACCAAGGGCGCTATATATTTTTTTTAATACTTTTGAAATAAAAAAAGCTAAGGTTTTTTTTTACACAACATATCCAAAAGTTAAAAGGTGTTGTTTTTCGTTTGCAAAGTTGCAAAGTTGTCATGTTTCCAGTGTTCGTTCTATATTCCTATGCACTAGACTAGATTTATGCGACTAGAATCAATTTTTTCCTCATACTAGTTGATATACTAGCTCAATGGTTTCAATTTGATATGTCGATCATCTGAATCGGTCCAGTATTTCAAAAGTTATGATTTTTTAAAAAGTCATTTTTGAAAAAAGAGGAAAGAATATTTTTCGGACAATTGGTTATCCCCTTTCCGTACGATTGAATTTTCGAAAAAGTGGGCCAAAAAACGCATCAATGGGTCATCGAGTAATTCCACTTCTCTACTGAGAGTCTTAGGGTTTTGTGATATACAAGCGCACCACGAGAGAGACTCGATGTTGTACGTTATGGCACAATCATTTCACATCGAGTGAGACTCGATGTTGTACGTGAAAGGGTTAACTTTGAAAAATCATAACTCATAAACGAAAAATAACGCCTAGCTAGCAATTACTAGCTTATTGGCTTCAATTTGATATGTTGATCATCTTAATCGGTCCAGAAGTTCAAAAGTCGTGATTTTTTTAAAAAAGGCATTTTTGAAAAAATGGGAAAAATTGATTTTTCGGACCACCCTAAAATAGAAATGGGCACTAAGGAAAAAATAAAAAAAAGCTTGTCTAATATTTTGCGATAAGGAACAAATCAACCACTTTTCACGAAAATCTGAGATCCACTATATCGGTTTGGCATGAAATGGCTGTATAAGGAGATAACGTTACTTCCGCAATCTGAACTGTTCCACCGCAAACGACGGTTCTTTCATAAATTTTATTTCTGTATTTTTTTATTTGGTTCAAATTTTGCAGACGCATTCCTTATGACCAAAAAGGACAATGTGCATCATCGGTTTTTCATTTTGACTCTAGCCTTACTTTTGAGAAGGGCCTAAACAAAAATTGCTTGAAAATTTAAAAAAAAAATACTCACAAACGGTTGGTCTGATTGATTTGATGTCTTCCGAAATGTTTCAGTCTATTATTGGGGCTATATAGAGACAGTGTGCACTGTTAAAATTTTTTTTTTATTTCGAAAATAACACTTGAAACTAAATTTTCTCAATTTTTTTTTAAACTATGCATTACTTTAAGTCTAAAGGTGTACGGCAAAATTTACCGTACCGTATTTACCGTACCGTTTCTGAGATACATAGATTTTAGAATATTTTTTTTTATATTTGAATTGTTTTGGATGTTACAGCGCATAACAAATTTTACATATTGCAAAGTATATAAATATGAAAGAAAAAGATGAACAATAATATTATTGGTTCATGAAACAATAAAATCCTCTTCTCATCAAGTTATTATTTTCGAACTGAACATATTTCGTTATCTCAAATCGATTTAACCCTCTTACGGGTAGTGGCAACAATGTTGTCACCAACGATTTCATTTTTTTCTCTTCTTTAACAATATATTATCACTTTTAGTCTTATGTGGTAACTGGTTCTGATATCTAGCAACATGCCTGTTTTTTTGAGCGCGAACATCAAATACTTTTTATTTTGGAGCCATTTTCATGTTAACAACTCTCAATTTAGAGCAGTAAGAGCACATTTCTCGATAAGTCATTGAAGTCAATTTGTTGAAGTTTTTAATACATATCAACTGTTTAGGACCTGCTCAATTCGATCATAAGTTTTATTAGTTATTTTTGTTGAAACTAACATCAAAAATTCGAATATATAAAAATAATTTTTACCATCAAGTGTATACCGCTAGACGGGCAGGTGACAACTATATTGTCGCCAATATTTTCTATATATTTTTTTTTGTTTTGCGTTTTTAAAAATAAATTGTTTTGTGTATTTTAGCATGTAAACATTGTCATTCTATTGTAGTTTGCGTTAATTACATGCCCAATTCTCACGGCCCGTTAAAGAGTTAAATATATTCCACAAATTGAATGCTTTTTATTCGTGACTAGCTGACTCGGCAAACTTCGTCCCGCCCAAAATTTATTTTTCGTTATCACTTCCACGTTTTCTTACTAAGCGCACGCTCATGGGTCCAATCGCAGAACTGTTCATTGATTGATCTTCTAATCTACCCTTTAAAATTACCTTTTACTACAAAATTCCTATCACTTCTATCAAAACTCGTCATTATAATATCAGATTATATTCATAAACAGTTCTCGTTCAAGATTTTTCAACCAATTGCAAATAACATGTTTCTCCGTTACATGAAATGAATGTTCGATACCGAAAATATGACAGAATGAAGTCAGCCCAATTTCTTCCTCGAGTCTTGCTCTTATCAACACATTCGGCGATCCATTTTTATTTATATTTACACTTTCGAACAAAGATCAATTTCGTTAGCGCAAACATCAAATGGACTAACAACGCTTGTCACTATGTAATTGTAGACAAATGCGAATTGAATTTTCCAAATTTTCCCATGCTCCCCGAGTTTTCCGAGAAATTTCAATTGTCTTGTTTGGTTGGAATATGTTTGGATGAAATATGTGTATTATTTTTACGGGACCCCCTCTCCATTCCAAAGGAGGCAGGGGTGTCATACCATCATAGAAACATTTTTCGTACCCAAAAACTCTCATATCCCAAATTTGGCTCGATTTGCTTGATAGCCTCCCCTTAGATAGGGGGGAGGAGTTCCCCGGCCCCAAAACCCCCAACATATCAAAAACCCTAACATATCAATTTCCATAAACTTGATTGTTTCTATCAACCAAATAAAAGCTCTCTAACCGCTCTATAATTTGTTCTTTGACACCTAACTTCTAACTTTCTTAATTTCGCTGCAATATCTTTATAAACAATTCCTGGTGAAAATTCAATTAAAATTTTCAAAAATGACGACCTTTACTCCACTATATAATAGCTAATTACATTTCACCCTTACGTTGTTACTACATTTTTTCTTAAAATACGTCATATTTGAAATATTTTTTTTTCAAACTGTATATAATCTAGTCCGACCTGTATACATAAAAAAATTGTGTTACGGTGTTTGTGGTCGAACAATTTCAATAAATCTGTCATTGTTGAAATTCGACCATATGCGTAAAAGGGTTTTTTTTTCATCAAATATGTTCGTCTGTAACATCCTGCGAAATTCTGGATAATTTTAGTTTTTTCATGTAATAAAAGTGTTTTCTGACTTTAAGAGGATGAATAAAAAATTAAATTCTTCTTTTATATTAAAAAAAACAAAAAAATATATGTATAAAAAACAAATAAAAAAAATAAATGAATGAAAAATTGAATTCTTCTTGTATTCGAGCGCTTTTTTTAGAAATAAAATAAAAATAAAACTTTTTTCCATATAGCGCCAATAAAACATTACGAAAGGCACTAAGAGCCCCCGCAGACTGCAGACTTTTGTCGGCCGATCGTTCGGTTGGACGACTTAATCCGTATGGAGCGATAGGCATATGCGCACACTACACCGATTCAGTACCGGCCGATAAAAAGTTTGATAGGCTTCCCGATTGCATTCAAACTATTTGGTCGGTCAAATATCGACCGTCCGTAAATTAGTACAGTCAATCCTCCTAAAACGCGGTGAGTGCGTACCGCGTTATAGAAACGTTATAGAAATTGTTCAGAACAGTTGTTTTTTTAATGTAATTCTTTCCATTGTTCAGAAATCTGGTAGTTTAATTCTTTTGAAACTCTAAATAGTAGCCCTGAAAAGGCCGGAAACCGTCAAACGGTTTGTAATGATTTGTACTCATAATCGAGAGCAGTAGCTTTTTCAGTGGAATAATGCTCATTTGCAGACTATCACAATTAAGTCGTATTGGTTGTACTGCTCAATCTATCATAGAAGGAATTGAGTCTTTAAGAATTATAAATATGAGTCATGAAGATTAACCCTTGCGGTCGTTTGTCTGCTCTCAGTCACCACAGCAAGGAATCATACTAAATGCATAATTAAACGATGTTATAGTTTGATTTTTTTCTAAACGAATTTCAATGTCTTGTGAACTTTTTCACGAATGTGAACAGAGTTTCTGTGAATAATAGGTAACGGTACTTTTTTTTAATTTTTTTATCCAAAATATATATTTTATTAAGGCTCATTTGGCGTCAGCCTAACGGGGCCGGGAGTTCAATATTTTGACAATGTTTGCTTACAACTATGTTAGTAATATGTAACCGATTACTCGCGGTTGACTCGAGGTTAGTATTACAAGTGTTCTCATAATTGGTATGTCGCAGTTTTCGATGCTCTGTACGTGTGCCCGACACGGGATACTTCCTATTGGGATGCAGCTGACCATTAATCAGCAACGCCCCCCTAGTCTGTACCCCATGTCTAGCGTGGAGCGTCTTTCTCGACTCGAGGAATCCAGGATAGAATGGTCACTAGCCGGCGCAATCATCAGCTCGTGTAGAGTTGTCATGAGCGGTACAACCTTTGGCTCTTGTTGAATGATCAGTGGACTGCACAACCTTCGGCCCGTGCATCTGTAAAGAGTGCTCCCGTGGCCGAGTGGTTAGCGTCATAACTAACATGCCGGGTGTTCGGTTTCGATTCCCGTTCTGGTCGGGGGAATTTTTCGTCAAAGAAATTTCCTCCGACTTGCACTGTGATCACGCGTATTCTAGAGCTTGCCACTCAGAATGCATTCAAGGCGTGTTATTTGGCATAGAAATCTCAACTAAGTACTAATAAAAATGACGCAAGTAATACTACGTTGAGACGGCGAAGTTCCTCTAGGAACGTTAGTGCCATTGAAGAAGAAGAAGAAGAAGATCTGTAAAAAGTGTGTGTATGTAATGCCGCGACTAAGTAAAAGTTTATCGATCGGATAGGAGGGATATGAAACGGGGACACAACGAAGGAAACATCATTAAACGTTGACATCGGCGTTTCTGAGGAACAGGTATAGATGAAGCAGAAGATCAGGATCCCGGCTACCTAAGATATCCCGGACGGGGATATCCGATTGTCTGCCTTGTGCTCTCAGTGCTCTAGAGAGCTGAGAGCGAGCAGCATGGAACCGGATACACGACCAGACAACATGCTCGATGTCGTGGTAGCCATCGCCACAACCACAATGGTAACGGTACTTGATAGTAACAAAATATTGTTACTATCAAGGGAAATTAATTCCGATTGCAAAGGGTTAGTATTTCATTTCGTTTCATTTTTGTGATGCGATGTAATGACGATTTCAATAGGTCCTCGCATGATAATCGCTGCGATCCTCCTAGTATTGATATAATTTTTCGCTGTACAATTGCTCATGTTGCCGCAGCCCCGAAGACACTCGCTTATGATGTTCGTCACCCCGTCATATACAAAAGTCATTCCCTAACTGGAATATCTTCAACTGGACTTATCTATAACAGGGCGTACGTTAACTGGGATGCAAAGCAGTTATGTATCAATAATAGATGTTAACTTCAATTCGAAGTATTGCTTTTGCTGTTTTGCAGTCCAGTTAGCGAGTAAAATTCGATCAGTGTATTGATTTTTCGGCCCAATTAACGAACCTTTTTTATTTGTTAAATTGTACACTTGTGTTATCATTTCCACTGTTGATGTCTAAGGCGAAAAAATTGCTGGATAAATTTTCTGTCTAATGGTATATATTATAACAGATATCGTAAGAACGATTTAGCGTAATATGCATTTGAAAACTCTTAGACAAACATTATATTTTTCGTAAAGTGACCCCCTATATAGAAATCAAAGACGTAGTTCTACGTCAAAACTAAACTAAAATTTTTCATTTAAATGTTAAAATTTCAAAACTGCATTCGGTTGTTCTTCTTTGATAAAAGTGGATCCCTACCTAGATGGGGACTACGGACGTTGATGATGCAGAAGTTAAAGAAGTGGCTTCGCATACTTTAAGGTATACTGATTCTTTGAAAACAAAAAACAATACGCTTGTGCACAATTGTGAACTCTACAACAGTTCATTTTGCAAACGTTTATCTTCGAATAAAGTACTAGTAGCAGCTGAATACTACTTAAATAATGAGAGAGTGCAGAATTCATTCAAACTCTTGTGATCATCCTTACTCTTTAACATTTCAGATAAACCCGCTTCCGCTTTCTGCCGTACTGTTTTCTACCGCTCCTCTAACCCTGCTTAATAACCAAACGGGCGCACCTTTTTCCATAGATCTGCCTTAAGCTCATCAAGTAGTTTGATAGGTTTGGCAATGACTGCTAATTTTGCAGCACATCTTGACTTGCGAATCATATCCTCTAAGGCGGAGCTTGCCTGAAACCGATGCCGTGTAAACGACTGAAAGATTATCTTGAATATTTGTATGAACATATCCAGTTAAAATCATGCATTGGTTGCACGAAAAGAACTGGTGGGACGTTGTTGAACGGAAACTGCGTTCTGAGAGTACCGCGTTATAGGAGGGTTGAGTGTACTGGCTAGTATCTATATACGCACCAGGGCTGGTTATTTTCGAAGATAATAAATGTGACTGAATTTCATACATACACCTCTCACTTTCTCTACAATCATTTTCGGTGGATTAATTTCAGTGTATCGGGGTGAAGCGGAAACGAAATATTCTATAGGCATACTGAAACATTGATTCTTCTGTTTCGTTTCTCTCCTCTTTCGTTCTCTTACAAGTTTAAAAGCAGAAGCTTTCACTGACGATTAAATCTGCTTGAACGGGTTATATTTATTTTCATTTCGCATGTTAGAGGACGCTTGGTGCTTTCAATCGTAAGTTTTATTTCACCAAAATGGATCGTCGCGGACCGTGTTCAGTCACTTGTAAATAACATATTTCTCCGTTATTTGGAATACATGTTTGATACAGAATATATAATAAAATGAAATACAGCTCAAATCTGACTGTTCCTTTCTCGATTTTTAAGAGGCATGAAATATTTCTATGATGGTTCGACACTCCTCACCCCCTCTCTAAGGGGGTGGCTGCTATATAAATGAGACACAAATTTCTGCAAAGCTCGAGAAATTCAAGCAAATGGAGTCAAACTTGACATGTGAGGGATTTTGGGAACGAGAAATGGTTTGACATACCTACCTTCACTGAAGAAGGGGGTGGAGACGGTGTGCACACCACATGATGGTGCCATATATTCTTTTTTCACAACCCCATCAATATGGGTATCAAATGAAATGGCTTAAATAGTAGAACACAGTTGCAACACAGAATACAGAGAAATGGAAATCCAAGATGGCGGCCACTACAAAATGGCGGATTACATATTTTTTCAGAACCACATCAATATGGATATCAAATGAAACTGATTGACTTGTAGAATACAGTTAATTATGAAAAATCCAAAATGGCCACCACCACAAAATGGCGCCATATTTTTTTTTCAAAACCCCATAAATATTGGTGTCAAATGAAAGTGCTCGACTGGTAGAAAACAGAAGATCATGAAAAATCCAAATTCGAGATGGCCGCACTTCCAAATAAACAATTACTTTTTAATGGTTTCATTCAGCTTGCCCTGTTTGTATGTATGTTTCCCCGTTTTTGATCACTGATTGGTCTGAAATTTGGAGCATACCTTTAATTCTTCTGCCATTATAAAACTGCGTATTCCATGATATTGAGAAATTCAATTTGGCCGCCGCTAAAAATGGCTGAATGGCTTGATTTGGATTTGGTGATTTGGAAAAGGTCGCCGCCACATATTGGTCGACTATGTATTATTTTCAATCCCCTCAATATTGGTATCAAATGAAATGATTTGACTAATAGAATACAGTACATCATCCAAATATTCCGAAGAAAATTAGGTAAGAATTACCGGTTGCCATCTTGGTTTTCAAGATCATAGAATATGCAGTTTTATAATGACACCAGAGATGAAGATGTGTTCCAAATTTCAGATCGAACGGTTAACAGAAAGAGGGTTAAATTTCTATTAATGTGGTACAGCGCTACAGGCAAAGGTACAAAGTTACAAAGTCTTAAACATACAAACGGGTTCAAGCTAGATAAAACCATTTAATAAATAAGTGAAAATCATAATTATATTACATTTAACGAGACAAAATTCGTTTTTTTATGATTCGATTATCCGGAAGTTTCGATTAGCCGGAGTGAAAAAATGCCGATTTTTTACATGATTTTTTTGCGCTATTCGCTCAAAATTACACGATTTTTTTATGCGATTTGCTTGAAATTACGCGATTTTTTACACGATTTGTTCGAAATTACGCGATTTTAGACTAGGTCTGGAAATTTTCAGCGTGCCCACGCAGAAATGCGAGCGCACGCACATATACAAACGCGTGCACACACACGCACACACACCGACACATGCCCGCGCACAAAAAAAAAAGCGCACACCTGCACGCAAGCAAAAAAAAACACACGCACTCACGCACACAAACACTTAAAAAAAGGCGCGAACATACAGAAACACACACACAAATACACGTGCACGCACAAACACACCCACACGCGTGCACACAAACAAGCACAAACACAAACATCGGATATTCGGTATCCAGTATCCGACAAAACCGCTATCCGTTTCATCACTAATTTCACGCTTACTACTTACTACTAGCGCTAATGCACAACCCTCTCTGCACATTTTTCATTAGTTTTAGTGAATAAGTTTCGAATGCAGCAAGGAAACATTCATTTCTATACAAACTGCCCCAATACATGTATGCTCCAAAATAATTTCCAAGTGACGATTTCTAACGTCGCTTTTGTTTGCAGAATGAAAGGAATCAACGTGAAACGAAAGGAATATGTACGAAAGAGACGAGATATTCTTCTCACTGAGCGTGAAGAGAGAATAGGTATATTTTTAGCCTGCATGGTTCTGGTTCTGTTCTGAGAAGCGATAGACACATTATTGAGTGATGATGTGCCAATTGAAGTGAAATTGTCAGGCCCTGATACGCACACACGACGATTGTTTATCGGCCAATAGTTCAATTCGCTCTCAATTTGCTCTCAATTCGCTCTCAATTTTGGCATCCGACATACGTGCCGTGCGAATCACTGAGAATGGGGTGCATCCAATGCTCTCGGAATTTCATTTTGATTGATTTTCCTTCACCGTTCTCTTCTCCATTGTCAAACACAAATTAAATACAGTCGTTCGAGAATATTCGGCCGACAGTTGGCTAATGTGCGCACTCTTCACCAACCTGATTGTTTGGTTGACTCGGTGCGCGCAACCCAACCCGACCAAACTATCGGCTGAAAAAAAGTCTGCAGTGTGCGGGGACTCTAAATCAATCGAACCGATCGTTTCTGAGTTAATTTTTTTTGAAAATTTTCAAGCAACTTAAGTTCTTTTTGAAACTAAGGCTAGAGTCAAAATGGAAAACTGATGATGCAAATTGGTCTTTTTGGTCATAAAGAATGCGTCTGCCAAATTTGAGCCGAATAAAAAAATACGAAAAACAATCGACCTTCGAATTAAAATGGAATCGCTCATCTGTGTTTTAAAGTTTTGACGTAGGACTACGTCTTACATCAAGGGTGCCAAATCAGAGAACAGGTTACGTTTTTATGAAATAAAGTTAACGTTAACTCTTTCGTTACGAGCGTCGTCTATAGACGACATCCGCGCGACGAGCTGTGTGTACGAGCGTCGTCTTTAGACGACATGAAATTCATACTGCTCTTCGATCACACCAGCGCGATGTGCATACTTTTCGGCGCAGTGCTCCGTACAGGGGTAGTACTTCGGCGGAGCACACTGCCGTAATGAAAGGGTTAATAACTATTTTTGCTGCGAACGGATTTAAACGATTTGCATACCAATCGGATCGGAAATTTTCTAAGATCCGTTTGATTTGCTTTACATTACAATCCCATAGTCTGTATATGGTTTAAATTGATTAAAAATGGAAGCATTCCCATTTCCCCATACATTTGTTCTGTCCATTTGTGTGCTTTCCCGAACAGAGCTGTCAATAACGGGCAACTTATGCAGCCGCTAGAATAGGGGATAGTGAATATAGAATATTTGCGAAGAAACAAATTGAAAGAAACAAATTGCGACATATGACCAATTAGTGTATTGTTCTCGCAAAAGCAAGAAAAAATCGTTGCTTCTTGAAATGATTCTACAAAACCACACAAGCCATTAAAACTTTTCAGAGTCCCCGGAACTTTTTACTACAGAGTTATTTATGAAATTTCGACGTATTCGCAGATAATATCCGAAATGATAAACCAACAAATTTCGAAAAAAAAAGATTGCGTAGTCCTACGTCCCAAGCGGTCGTGACTCGGATACAACCCCTCGAAAATTTGTTAAGTTGGCCTGTGAAAATATTACAACTTCGTAACTTTTTCATAAATGATTAAAACCACATCGAATGTAATCGATCAAAATATTGAAAACATTTTACAGCAATTCTATTTTTGCAATACCGGCTCCAAGTTTCGTCATCTGTTGATAACAGAAAAGTTAAAACCAGCATCTAGATTATTCATACCTGTCTCTCCTTCGCAAAGATAAACAAAACAAACAACAATTCAAATATACATACGGGCGATACATGATCTTGATAAATAATTTAACAGCTGTTTGCCGATCGGCTTTGTTCATTTCTTCTTTGGCGTTTATCACTCTTCCTGGTTTTCGCGTTTTGCTCTTCTTTGTTCCGTGTGGCGAACCGCGCGGCCGATACGATGGGTGTTTATTTTAGTATCTGTATTTCGCACCTCCCTCTATCGGTCACGTTTCGTGTTTACATTAATAATCAATTCTTGTTCCGCTACCAGCCGGATAGTCAATTTGTCACTGTGACACAAAAACAAGCGAGAAATTAATGATTAATCGAGGACCCATCGTACAGAGTGTCTCGAATTGTTGATGGGAATGTTTGAAAAAAAAAATCTGTGATCTTAATACGGAAGAGTTCCAACCGGTAAATTCAAAGTCCTTTTCTCAATTCCAATGAAATATTATTGCTTTCATATACTACTGAACATTCTTCGGAATGTAAACAAATTGCAAGGTAGAAAATCGAATTGTTATCCGCAAAGTAACATAACACAAAACAAAATGAAACTAAACAGTAACCAATATAAATAGATTATTCCATCGCGAAAAATCGGTGCGATGCAAGTGAATCTGCTCCCCTCGGGCTTAATATTGGTATTTATTTGTTCAATCGAACATGATGAGTCAATCATTTTAATCCTTGGCCGGTAGCCAGCAAATAATCTTCATCGTGACTTTTCAATAAACGCCAAATGTGTCGCCATAAATCACAGATGTGATGTGATCATCGAGTGGAGTGCAGTAATTGTGCGCCGAGAAAACACCACCGCTCGGTATCAATGGCGCGACTGCCACAGGTTGTAGGAAACTGACGCCAGTCTGGTATGGAGGTAATTGGTCGCTCATTTCGACGGAATTCGAGTTGCGCCGACCGGCTTACTCTCTCCCTCGTAGTTACTAGTCGAGCTAAGTGGAGTAAACACGTGAAAGCATATGTACAGTCAACTGTTGCTCAGAGGGATGGCAATTGAAGCTGACAAGCATTTCCTTTCAGCCACTTATGGGCCGGTGCTGAACAAAGTTAACCTTAAACTTGTTTACTAACGTATATTTGTCTGGCTCGCTTTGGTAATTTGGATTAAAAAGATATTTAAAAGTAATTTTTATCAGAGTTCATAAAATTGGACACCACAAAATAATTTCCGGATTAAGGTACCTTAAAAATAAATAAATAAGAAGGTGATGTTCAAAACACGACCGAATAATTAACTTAGGTCTATGAAATTTTCGCCGTCGAGAACGAACATTATAGAAATAAACGATCGATCGGAAACAGTTACCAAAGCAGGGGTTCTCAAAAGCTTTTGGGCAATAGACCCCTTTTCCAGAATTAGGTCATACCTTAGACCCCCTTGTCGTATTTGCTTATTTGCATTTTTGCACGTGTTACCGCACCAAGAATCGTATACTGAATGACGCGAGCAAACAACTTAAATCACAGAACGCATAAAAATTCGCTTTCTCTTTTAATTGCAACTCCTGTCGGATTCGTTCTTTCTTTCGCATCTGTATGATTTAATTTCTTGTTTGACAACTTGCGTTTGTCAACCGCATAGGATTTTGCGTTTGTCTACACTGACATTTATATTTACATAGTTTTGTATGTTATTCCATCCACACTTTTAATCATCTAAATAGAGATCCGAAAGAAGTTTGAAATGAAAGTGTCGCACGAACTTCTCCAAATTTAATGTAATTTGAACATATTCCTCATATTTCCCACAATACCTTCCATCTCTACTCTAAACCATAAAATCGTAGTAAAAACTTACGAATGAAATAAACAATGATTTTTTATTGGACTTTAACAATAAATTTGCTAATACGTGTCTAACACAATCAGCCTATAATTTATGTCAGCTCAAACTCTATCAGCGATCGTTTCTCGCAAATCATATTTATATTCGTTACACAACTTTCAGTGGGCGTGGTATATAAGACTACAACACAATTCGCCTGGATATTTTAACCAAATGTTATTATTTGTTCGACTTCTGGTTAATTTCTATTTCAGAAGGTCAACTGTTAATTAATATTGGAATTTGAATTCACCACACAATAAAGCAACAAACAAAAATTTGTTTATCTTTTTGGTCGTTTCAATGCGGATTAATCTGAGAATCAAATGTCCTGCTGTTAGAATAAATATTTTTGATTTTTATTTTCAATGATGTACTAACCCGTCCGGATTACAAACCCAGCAGGATGTGTCTAACTCAACAATTTCGCCGCAGGATTATGCACATCCATCGGATCCATACAAGATTCATCAATTTGAATTTCAAAGAGCAAACAAAATTCCGTTAGCGTCAGTTCTCACTCAATATAATAACTGTGCGTTTGCTGCAGCAGATCACTTTAAAACTCCGTTGAAATGTAATCAAATGAAAAGAGTAGAAAGGATTTCCAGTGCTAACAATAGTCATAAAAACAATATGTATTGTCGTAATGCTCATTGAAATATAAATTTATTGTTTCTGTTCATGTATTTCTCGTTTGAGATTATCCATCCTCGATGTTGGTTTAACTATAAATATCCTATAATTCATTGATATATTCTGTGAATGAAATCGTTGCATCCCACGAGCTTCCTCAATGTTCTCCTTTAGCTTGAATTAAACGAGATTATTTAAGTTTTTTTTTCTAGTTTCTTATCTGCCCTAGGTATTTTATCTATCCTACCCTCATAATCGGACTCCAATTCAGATACACCAGAGGGTATTTTATCAAAGTCACTTCTTGCATTTTGCAATACATAGCCACTTGCAACTGCTATATTGGGTCTATCTTGAACTCTAACAGTATTACACTAAAGGTGGCCGTACACTGTTTGCCCGGAGGTCAAATATTTGTTATTTTTTGACAGATAAGGTTTGATTTGATATTTGTACAAACACTATTTTGTTTGCCACTCTTCAATTTTCAACAGTAGTAAACAATATCAAACACCAAACATGGAAAAAATCAACTGAAATATTCAAGGTAACCTAACCATGTACCGACAGGTTCGAAGAACAGACTGAAAACATAGTTTAGGCATCCAATAATTGAATATTTGCTTGTCGTGTTTTGTGTAGAATATATTTGATCTGTACACGTTGACCAAATTTTATCTGTCAAAAAGAGTCAAATATTTGGCTTCGGTCAAACAGTGTATGAGCACCCTAAGATGAGAGCGTTGGATCGGCCTGACATTTCTTTATGTCCTTTATGTCCGACATTTCACTCCTCGTTTCCGATTTGCGTATTTCATACTTATCAGTGTAGCGTGTGCATCTGACTCTCGAGCATTCACACGATCCAACACTGTTTCATTCATTTTGTTCCAGAGACTTGGGAATGTGCTTCCTAATTTCCACCCATGAACAGTTCGAATGGGGTTATATTCAACCTGAAAACAAATTAACTTATCCATCGATCTAGTGGCAGTGCTGGGTATCACTTTCATGGGCTTTTTGGAAATCTGTCTTGAACAAATACCAAATACTAGTCAATAGACACGAGATGTAAAAAAATCAATTTATTCATAATTCAAGGGAAATACATTTTTTCAATCCAACGATGCACTTCCTAGTTATTTATTTTCACAGCATCACTTACAGATTCTTCCGGGATCGCATCTTCAAGTTTCGTCTCTCGTTTGGCTTCTACTGACGCTACTTCCAAAGAATCATTTCTCTCAAGCCCAACGCGAGATTTGTTTCTCATTGTTAGTGGAAAATTGCAAGCTCGAAGCAATTGACCCACAAAACCGTACTTGTAACATGTCATGTTGCCTGCTAGACACCTTTCCGCTGAATGATAGATGGTATTGCAGCGAGTACAGCGATCTAGAAGCTGTGAGTTTGAACCATGCCAGACCATTCCTCCTCTCATTGGGCGTCGACTACGTTCACCACCAAATCTAGAAATCGTACGATTTACACCATAACACGAGTTTCCAGCAACGGCTTGCACTGCATTCACCGAAACTAAAGTTGTCGCCACCAATGCTTGCTTTCTAGAAACGTATTCTTCGTTCAGGCGTATCGTTTCGATTTCCCGAACCTTGTCGATTGAATCTGCAAGCGATCCTTGATGAGCGCTGTGATCGTCACCTCCTCATATTTTGCTTGTTCTGCCACCGTACTCAAAATCTTCTCAAACTGCTTCTCTTCCGGATATTCGCATTGACTAGCCACTAGTCCAACCCTTCTAATGAAGGTTAAGTCCGATTAATTTGGCTGCTTTCTACGTTGTAACAAGACATCAGATGTAGAAGCAAAATATTGTTTAAGGCGAAACATAGCGTTAGAATACGGCTCCGATTTATCACCAGGAGCATAACGGGTTGATTCTGTTGTTCTATACAATTCGAGAAGCTTCTGGCCTGCTTTCACCCTGAATACAACGAACTGTGTACCTTCAGCAGATTCCTGCCAATGTTAACTAATCCGTCAACAGATCTTGCCGTGCATCGAAATCCACTTTCGAGATATATTCGCCTTCTACACTAGCCTTGCACGAAACGGGAAAGTTCGAAAGTGTCACTTTGATGACCGATCCTGATGTTTTGTACTGATTAGTCCTAGGTCGTTGTCAAATTACACGTTGTTTATATCATCACAATCGCTCCCTGCGGACATTAGATTACTCTGTACAGAGCCGATCGTTTCCTGTGCCATTATTAATCCTTCAGAGAAAAAGTTCTTTTTTCCTTCATATCATTACTGCTCTGGCTCACTATTTTTTTTGCCAGGAATTCACAATGGCTTAGCTTATATTTTTTCCATTTTTCAACTTTCTTCTTCTTCTTCTTTTTGGCTTTAAGAGGGTTTAAACTTTTCAGTTCATTCGCCTCTAATTTTTCAACTTTGATTAATTACTCTGGCTTACCTCTTATTTTTTGCCAAATTTCCACCGTTCTATAAAATTTCTGGCTTATCTTTTTTTTTTGCCAGGAATACAAATTGGATACATCGTTAATAATATAATGTAACTGTATTCGCATTCGACTCACTTTTGGATTCTGTTTAATTTCCCTCACTTGCTATATATACTTGGGGGAGCGTTATCTGCGTCATTGTTGTATTTGCTTATTTGCATTTTTGCACGTGTTACCGCACCAAGAATCGTATACTGAATGACGCGAGCAAACAACTTAAATCACAGAACGCATAAAAATTCGCTTCCTCTTTTCATTGCAACTCCTGTCGGATTCGTTCTTTCTTTCGCATCTGTATGATTTAATTTCTTGTTTGACAACTTGCGTTTGTCAACCGCATAGGATTTTGCGTTTGTCTTCACTGACATTTATATTTACATATTTTTGTATGTTACTTCATCCACACTTCTAATCATCTAAATAGAGATCCGAAAGAAGTTTGAAATGAAAGTGTCGCACGAACTTCTCCAAATTTAATGTAATTTGAACATATTCCTCATATTTCCCACACCCCTGTAGCCAAATTTCTTTGGAAACGCTATCTTCAGTTTTTTTTCTTACTGAATAATTATCAATTTGAAAACATTGCAGTTGGTTAAATTAATTAACATGACATTATTTTTTCACGGAGGCGATCTGGCGTAGTGGAAACATCCGCACCTCTCACGCAAAAGGTCACGAGTTCAATTCACACTCCCGACATTTTTCTAAAAAATGGAAGTAATGTGACAAACCAGCCAAAAGTGTTGAAAGTCACTATAATACAGAAAAAAAATTCTCATCACATTGAACAAAATAAAAAGAGATAAAATTTAGTAAATATCAAGTGTAATAAATAATGATTAAGACAAATTACTCACAAATTATAAAAACATTCAAATCGCAAACCAATCTATCCACAACTACCAAAATATCAAAATACGCTTCAATATTGGTTGGTTAAAGCCTGAAATCTCCGCGTTCGTTGATTTTCAAATGGTTCCTTCGGTTTCGCGTTGTTTGTAATCATAATGAAGGCTTTTTCG
>NC_073746.1:69742541-69875041 GCF_029784135.1 Toxorhynchites rutilus septentrionalis | reverse complement strand
AAAATTATGATTTTATGTAGCTGTCACCTTATGTACAATTTATGTAAAAAATTATGCCTGTTTTTCGGCTGATTTGGCATCGTCGTTCTTTTCATGTCATATAATGAAAAGTGATATGGTATTCACAGTTGTTCGATCTAAGACAATAATTGCAAATGCAAACAAATATTACGATTCTCCACGGTGTTTTATATCCAGAAATCAGCGATACAAAGGAGGTTTCAACTGAGCGGTTTATATGCGGGTTCTATCTAACACTTATCACTTGCGTAAAAAGAGAACCAAATATATTTCCACTATTTATACTCGTGCATTTCGGACCTTACTCCCTTCAGTAGAAATTGTTCTAAAAAAGTAATTCTATGAATCATGGACGAATAGGAAAATAATAAGAGAACACAGAACAAATGGTAGTCTTAGCTGTTTATTTGTGGTTTGACCACAAATAAATTTTCTTCTTAAGCAATTGCGGTTTCCCAATCATACATAATTGTTGGAATGTAGTTATGATATTTGATCTGGTGTCCTCCGAACTTCAAAATAGCTCAGTTATCAGCTAGGCATAATGAAAATGGTATTCTCGAAAAAAAATTGATGTCAAATGTCTTAAAATTGCATGAAACATCGAAATCTACTGTCATCTAAAATAAAAATTCTCAAAAATCGACACTCCGGGACTTTCTCCGGAATACGAGGCAAAACATATGGTTTAGGGTGCCAATGGAAATGGTCATCCCGATTTTTCATATGGAATTTCTTCCAAAATGTTGTTTTACACGATAACATACCCAATGAGTTTTTTAAAAAGCGAAAAAAATCAAAATGATTCGTCTCAAAATGTTCTGTCTCTCTATCGTGATCAATTTCTCTTCTATCTGGAACCTAATAATAGCGGATGCAAGATGATACTATTGGGATAATTATAAATGATTTGGCTACTGTTGTAGGGTTTTTAACCCTTTGCGGTCGTTTGTCTGCTCTCAATCACCACAGCAAGGACCCATACTAAATACTTTATTCAACGGTGTAATAATTTACATTTTTTCTAAACGAATTTTAAAGTCTAGTGAATTTTCTCACGAGTATATACATAATTTCTATGAATAACAGATAACGTTACTAGGTATAAACATAACATTATTAGCAAGAAATGATAAGAGAATCTTTTTCAAGGGAAATAATTCCGACCGCGAAAAGTTAATACACGATAGTTTGTTGAGGAAAAATCTTAATTATTCTGGGGTTACTCCTATAAACACCTAACAGCAAATCCGACATGTTTCTGTTCGAATTCGAGATAACTTTTCGCCAGCTTTATCACTGAAATGTTGTTGGCTCGTAGGTATTCTTCTATATTCTTAATTCGCACATCCATTTCGTTGAGGAAATCAGCAGTACCGATTGAAAAACTTGAATCATACATACTGTTTTATATAAATTGATTGCCTGAAGGAGCATCGTAGTTTTTGATGGATCGCATTCACCCACTAATAGTTGACAATTCATAAAGAGTCTGGCTAGGTAATGAAGGAAAAAGTGTCCCCAAACCAAATCACCTGTTTCATGGAATATATTATGTATCGAGAATTATTATCAAAAAAATCATTAAAAATTGAAGTACAAAAAAAATCTTGAATATTGAAAAATGTAAAAAAATTTTGTATTTCATTCATGTGTTCGTAAAATGTGCACCCAAAACATATCACCAGCGCTATGGAAACTATTCTATAGGGTAACAAATTGTGAAATTATGTAATTTTTCTAGCGTAGTTTTTGTTTTCCTTTTTTTCCACGCCATCCTGAATAGGCTTGGAAATGAAAACCGCGACTAATTATAAAGAAAATTCTACCGAAAATAACATTTTTGAAATCAATGTATTTTCCCACAATTTTAGAGCGGTACTTTTTTTTGGTAATTCGATATTTTGGAATTTTAAAGTTAACTCTTCAGACACAGTACTGCTTTTAAATGCGTTCGAACGTCTTTTATGTATTTACGTTCGTTTCATAATTTTAAAATTTTGTTTTCCCAAGATTCATCGTATTTTTTTTTATTTACATTAAATCGATGATTAGAAAAGGCGTAGAAACAAATTTAAATACATTTTTGTATTACATACTAAAATTTTTATTGAAAACATGATCATATTTTTCGATACACCATAGAAAAATTTACCTACAGTATTTTTTACAAATGTTTGTCTCGAACCTATTGAAAATGACGTTCAAAAAATTGAAAAGTACGTTTTTTACCATAGGTTCTATGGTGAATCACATAGAGGTTCAAAAAATAGTCAAAATTTCTTGTTTGATACCCTATACAATATTTTCCATAGAGCTGTTGATTTAATTTGGGAGCACTTTTGACTTGCTTACTCAGCCAAAGCCTAGCATTGCTGAACGAAATGTCATGACTCTGCACGCTATTTTGTTTTGTGTGAGTAATTTTCGTGCACGAACAAAAAAATCTAGGGAAACAACTTCATGTACGAAGCAAAAATCAAATTTTCACTAAAACCCCTAATTATAAAATAAAAACATCATCATTTGCGTTTAATATTCTTCCACAATTTGAAAAAAAAAACATTTACACATTCGATATGGGAAAGTTAATTCTAATTCATAATTTTTATTTATATATATTCAAAAATAAATACTAATAAACTAAAAAAAAATTAGGCCACAAAAGTAGTGTAAAAGGGGAAAAACACATCTCTTTATACGTTGAGCCCCGGATTATTTTTGCTGCGCTTTCGGTTCAGCCCACATCGAGAACATTTGCACAATATCAGTGTGGGTCCCCGCTCCCAAAGATAATAATTGTATGAAAAAAAAAGTCAGATTCAACCAAAAGTAGTGCATATCGTAAAACATCCGAAAACAAACTATGTTCTTTTTTTTTTCTTTTTTTTGTACTTACAGTTACAAAATACGGAAATAAAAAAGAACTTGGTTTGTTCCAGTCCCAGTGATCAACGTTTTTCTAATGAAAAGCTCATCAATAGTCCCTAGAGACCGACACGGGGCTCAACGTGGTAAATCCGTCGGAAAATGGATGAGCAAGAAGCGGTAGAACCTAGATTTTTGACGTAGGACTGCGTCTTACGTTAAGGATGCCAACTCAGAAAACAGGTCACGTTTTCGTGAAATAAAGTAAACGTTGAGAACTATTTTTGCTGCGAATGGATTTTAACTATTTGCATACCAATCGAATCGGACATTTTCTAAAATTTGTTTGATATGCTAAACAATGCAATCCCATAGTCTGTATATGGTTTAAATTGATGAAAATTTGAAGCATTCCCATTTCCCCATACATTTGTTATGTCCATTTGTGTACTTTCCCGAACAGAGCTGTCAATAACGAGCAACTTATGCAGCCGCTAGAATGGAGACAACGAAGGGGGATATCGAAAAGAGAATATTTGCGAAGTAAACTTCACCCTTGTATAGTAAGTAAGCTGTCCCTAGCGTATAAGTAGTGCATCTCCTCTGAGGAAAATCCTCAGAATCTTTCTGTGTCCGAAACAACATCGGTCGCTTATTCTGCTCGTTTTGTGTTTTATGTATCTCCTCGAGCTGTGAACGCTAGCGAATATTTCACTTGAATCTGGCATTGCAATCAACACAACGATCCGAGCCATGGCAAAGCAGGCGAAAAAAGAGAAGAGTGCAAATGATTATAGGACCCTTCTAGCCATCATTGTTTGGCTTAGTGTGTGTTGCTTGTTTCCGTTGCGCAAATTTAGAACATATGGAAAGCACATATTCGATACTTTTAGTTGCTCTCGTTAGCATCGGCTTACAATCGGCTGATGCAACAAAGTTCCTAGTTTTGTTGACAAACACATTGCGACACATGACCAATTAGTGTTTTGTTCTCGCAATGGCAAGAAAGAAGCGTTGCTTCTCGAAATGTTTTTTATGGAATTTCGACGTATTCGCAAATAATATCCGAAATGATAAACCAACATATTTAAAAAAAAAGATTGCGCAGTCCTACGTCCTAAGCGGTCGTGTCTCGGATACAACCCTTCGATTTTTTTTTCAATTCGTACCCTAATATGTTCCCGAAAGACGAAATCCCACCTTAAAAGGTTAAAAATGGTAGAAAAAAAACAAAAAAGCGCTATCGCACTTCCCGCAGTCAAACGGATAAAAGTATGTTCCTTCGTTCGTCTAGAATTTCTATTGTCACCATTGATTGTAGGGGAAAGTAGGTAAAGACGGACACCCTAAGGTGTAATCTCAATTTTTACACATATATAGCTTTCATGATCGCAGTTGTTGTACAAATTGAAACATCAGGTCCTTTTCTATCATAATTACCGTTGATACTAGTAAATTTATTCCAACATTGATGTATTCTGGGTCATTGAAAAAAATGTATCGAAATACTATTTCTTCACATGGTCGGGAAAGACGGACATCTGGAATGGGTAAGACGGACACTAAGGTGGGAAAGATGGACACTTACGGAAAAGTTGTAGTTTTTGTACGTATTTTAGTGTTTTCAGCATTGGAGAGTGTTCTTGAATTACGTTACGATTCGAAAGGCTACTCATGTTGTTCGTGGACAGTTTCATCCTTGGAAGGGAACGACAGAAGAGGTCAAATACATACACTCCATGCAAAAATTTCTGGATTTTTGCGGGCCATTGTCCTCGCAAAGGAAGGGAAAGGATCTGAAATAGCCAACAACCTGTCCACGCATATTTTAAATGACCTCCTAGGAAGACGATAATTCATTTGTAAAGTTTAATGATACACCTCAAAATATTTCAAAACGAAAGTTTATTTATAAAGCATTAAAAACAATTCATCGATGGTTTAAGTTCATTTGAGTATTTAAATTAATTCAATTTTCAGTGGGCATAAAAGTGGGCAGTGGGCTGTTCTGACAAATAGTTGCAGCAGAAGTAAAGCATTCAGCGTGGAACCATGAAAGGCATTGTAATATGTCCAACCTGTCCCGAAATCTTAATCAGAAAACTGGCTTCCGCATTTCTCGCATAGATTATCAGATGAGGTGTCCCCTTTGCCCTTATTTTGCTTAGGCTTCTTCGAAGAGCGTTGTTTTTGTTCTTTTTTGATGGATTTAATGTCTTTCGATGCTTTCGCCTTCTTCAAAGTGTCAGCGTATTGAGCAGACGTTATGTCAGCTGCCTTTTCTACTTGGCGTTTTCTCTTCGTGACTCTCGGGGTGACCATTTTCGGTAACGGAAGTATGATCGACGGAGATATTTCAAACACCGGGTTATTGGCCGTTGAGATGCTGTCCGGTTCTGCGAAATCAGCCATGATGTCTTCGGGAAGCACTTGAACTTTGTTATCCTCACAGGAAATGCGATTTACGGTCGATTGACTAGGCGCACCTTCAAGATGCAATCGAAACGTCTCTTCTTCACGAAGAATCTCAGGATCGGGTTGATCAGTCACCGTGGCCGGGGCAAAGTCATCATCGGAAAAAGATATTGCGATGAAATGGCCAAATTCTTGTTTTTTCGAACCCATTTTCAGCAATTTCCGTAGTAGCCGCCTTGATGAATGCAGGTTTCACGAGCTCGGCAACGTCATATTGGCTGACGACTTTACCTGGATTCTGTTGTAGGAAACGCTCTACTTCCTGTGCGTAGTACGTCTTGAAAGGTGCCATAAAAGATACATCAAGCGGTTGAAGTTTGTTGCTAGTGTGAGGTGGTAAAACTAGAACCTTAACAAAGTTAGCTCTAGCTTTCTCGGTAAAAGCTAGGTTCTTCGTGTGCGACGAGTGGCCATCAATTATGAGGCAGGACTGTCTTCAGAAGGTTTTACATGCTCTAAAAAGTGATCGAACCACTCATTGAATATTTCGACCGTCATGTAACCCGATGCATTACAGGCAAATTTGCTTCCTCGTGATGCCCCTTTCTTCAAAGCTACGTGCATCCGCATGCGAAGAAAAATGAAGAACGGCGGAAGGTGCTGTCCGGTTGCGGACATGCACATTACTGCCGTAGCTGTTTCTCCGCGTTCCGCAGATGTAATACCACCAACCTGTTTTTTGCCTTTTAATGCCACTACCTTAGACTTCTTCGGAGGAACCTGTAAGAAAGTATGAATAAAAAATTAAACTGATTTTTAAACTAACTACAATGCCAAAACAAATACTAACGGTACAAACACTAGTCTCATCGGCGTTTAAAACACGATCTGTCGTCAATTTGGGATCTTTCAGCGCTTCTTCCAGCAAATCGTAAAACGCAGATACTGCTAGCTTATTGAAGCCTCTGGCTCGGGCGGCAGAGGTAGCTTCAGGTTTACGGAACGACAATTTGGGATTTCGTTTCAGAAAATTGCTTAGCCAAGCTTTTCCAGCCATCTTGGTAGACTTGTTGAACAGGTGTGGCAATCCATTTTTTTCGGCCAGATCAAAAGCAAGCTTTCGAACATTAGTCATCGTTAATCCATAGAACCTATTTTCCAAATCCAACAGATGTTGTACCAGCAGCTCTTCTTGTTGAGAATTGAATACGGAATCAAGAGGTCCTAGCCGAGTTGATACAGTTGGACTTGTGAGGTGGCGAATCAGTGTGGATCTTGGAAATGCGTAACTTCTTGCTGCTGTCTTCACCGGCGATCCACTTTTTACAGCCTTAATGGCTTGTTCCAACTGCTGAGCGGTCCATGACTGCCGGTTACTCTTGCGCTTGTAATTTGTAGGCATCTTTATAGTAAAACCAAAAAAGTTTTGTTAAATACCCTAGGAAAATTCTAGTGTCCGTCTTTCCTTACCTTAATGTGTCCGTCTTGCCCGAACTGGCAGCTTTTTTTTTGAATGACCGTAGCTCTTCCTATAAGCGTTGAAAAACCTCTGATTTATCACAGGATAGTTAATGATGGACTAAATAAACACTTACCCGTTGGAGGAACACGTAAAAAACAAAAAATCACGAACTTTTCGCTATTTTCTACGGAGTAAAAATTACATCGAATGGTGCACCCGCGAAGATAATTTTTGTTTTGTTTACAAGCTTGACAGTTCGCTCGCTGGAAATCAACAGTGTGTCTCGAAAGTATTGATACACTTTATTGAAAGTATTTGCATAACTAAAATATTTCAAAAAAATTTTAGTTAATGAAATATTAAAAGTGTCCATCTTACCCGCAGTGTCCGTCTTTACCTACTTTCCCCTATGTATTACAAAGGAGGGATACTTCGGTAGAATCAGTGGAAACGAAAAAGTTTTCGGATTTTCCCTAAAACAAACTGGGTTCACTGTGAATAAAAATGTGAATTAGCTCGTGTTGATCGGTGGCTGTGTTAGTCAAATGTCAACCGGTGTTGGAGAAAAATAAATAAAGTGGGCGAAGAATCATCCACATAATTTATGGTAACATATTGTTTGAAAGACAGTAGCGTGAATTAAAAACCGTCAAACTAAGTCGGTCAAGGTTGAAACATAAACAGATGCCGGCCGGACTGGCATTCCTATAAACACACTTAGTCTGGGTCAAAGTGGGACTGAGTTAGCTCGCATTTTGATAAATCTTTACACATTTACCAAATTTCGTTAATATTTCACTTTCCGCATGAAGTATCAATAATAATCAGACAATATGAGCGCAAGCTGTTTATCTTGACACGATGTACGAATGAGAAAAAATGAAGAATAATCGACAGATGACGCAAACCCACCATTTGCCCCCAAAGTCAGCCTCCATTCATGAGATGGTAAATTTAAACCATATTTGCGCTTTTGTCCAATCGTTCCCTCTGTTGTCCACCGGATCATTGTCATGCAAATGGGTGATAAGAGGTGATGCTACACACTCGGTCGGTCGGTCGGTCGGTCGGTCAGACTAGCTGTCACACAATATATATTTGAATTCATAATGCTTCAAGATAGGAGAACATCGCCTTATTGTTGGTATCACTTTCAAAAGCGAAGAACCACAAAACGGGTGAGTGGGTGAAGATGGCGATAACGATCTCTGAAGCAGTGTCATTCAAATTTCCACCACTCCACCCTAACTTCCTAGCTGGAGTTGTTAGGGCAAATGTCTTCATCCTCATACATAATCGCGTATATACACGAGCCGATGCAAACAATTATGTATGTAGCACCGAACTCACCTTTGACACGCAAGCGTCTCGAGAAAAGTAGGTTCCCATGTTACACCCTAATAAGAGCAAAACACAAAAAAAACACTCCACAGAAAAGAAAACAAAACAGTCGTAAGACGACAAACAGTTCCATAGTTTGTCTTTCGCGTCGTGAAGTGATTTTTTCCGATTAGTGGGGTGGTGGAGGTGGGTGGTATATCATTCCGGATTTACGCTGAACCACTCATTAGGGATGGTCTTATCGAGGAAAAAGAGATCCCTTCACAACTCAACCCAGAATGCGCCTTACGAGTAGATTACCGTTGTGACACACAACGAATGTTTGAATTCCATCGAAGCACATTTTGGAAGACAGCGCTTTTTGGTGGCATTTCAACACGGAAGGGTACCAAAGGGAGTGCGGTTGACACTGATGGAAATTGTTTGTTGGATCAATTACCGGGTTGCAAATTTAAAATGGATACAAGATGTTCCGCGAAGAGTATGCCAGTCGTGGCTTCTTACTTGCGTTTTGCTGCTTGCAAACCGCCAATGTTGGCTTTAGCTATTTCGAATTTAAGTAAATCGCTAATTTCCATCGAATACGGATTTTTGGGGTGTTCAACTTTTTTGAAAAAATCAAAAAATGGCTCTGTATCGATTTTCGCTGTATACGTGTCTCGCACAAGTATTTTTCGCACTAAATTTCAGGCTTTTCTTTTATTAATTAAGTAACATTATTGACGTAGACGATATTTCTGTGTCTGCGTTTGAGGTTCTAGAAAAAATACAATCCATACGGTCTGAAATCGTAGGTATTAGACCAGTGTTGGAAAAAATCATCTTCGCTAAGATCGAATGCATAGATTTTAGGGCTAGGTTGCATCGAAAACCTATATATTCCAAACGAAAATTAAAATGACAGATCCAGGCAACCATTGAATATGAGCAAATGAACTTTTGTCCTTCAATATGTTTTGATGTTTATTTTTTCCACCCAGTGTCATTTTCATCTTGATTATCGGAAACGTCAGAACTGAATTTCGTTTCAGCCGAATGAATATCAGCTGTTATTAACTTCTAACCTGAGGCTGCTGTGTGCGGTTGGGTTTTGCAGTTGCCGGATGCCGTAATCGGGAAACACCTTATGAAATTCACGATGTCGCAAATGACTTGACGGATGCTAAAACCCCTCGTTGTATCCATTCTGCATATGCCGTTGCCTACCGTCTCGCCAAATAATATTTATTTTGAACTTAAATTCACTGCCAGAACGAATATCGTTTCGGATGTGATGAATATCAATTTGTTGCTTTTGATATCCAAAGTATAAATAACAGCAAAGTTATGAACCCCACTCAATGTCGCATTCATTCATCATAGCAAAATTGCTCATGCAACAGCGATATGAACAAAATGAACTCGTTTGATATTGTCATCTATATAATGAGGGCAGTGTGTTTCAAGCTGAAAAAAAGTCACACTGGAACAAAAAAATATTCGTTTCTCGTGAATATTTCTTGATATTCTAAGACACTGATTTAGACTACTTATAATTATCGCAATAATCAAATTTTGATCAAATTTGTACCGATAGGCGATAGCTAGTTGTGATAATCGTAACTATTTAAGAAAAGGAACATAAAAAACGAAATCTACGTTTTTATTCTAAGACTAACCATTCTCGAAATATAACCAATTTAATATAATTAAAATCGTGTTCGTGAAATATTATAGAATTAGGTGTTGTGAGATGTAAAAGTTTTCAAAATTATATTCAATGAGTGTATTTTTTAACAGTGCACCTGAAATGTTATTTTTCTTAAATAATTCATTTGTTTCAACAACTTTGTCAAACATCATATTTTAATCAGACATCTGGATTTTTCGTTACAATTTTTGACGTAGAACTACGTCTTTCAGGAAGGGTGCCAAATCAGAAAACAGGTCACGTTTTTGTGAAATAAAGTTAACGTTAATAACCATTTTCACAGCGAACACATTCTGATAATTTGAACACCAATGGAATCGGAAATTCTCTAAGATTTGTTTCATATAATATACAGTACAATCCACTAATGCCTAAACAGTTTAAATTAATGAAAACTGGAAGCGTTCTCATTTTCCCATACATTTGTTCTGCCGTTTTGTGCGCATTCCCGAACAGAGCTGTCAATGACGAGCAACCGATACATTCGTTTCTGCCCGTTTTCAACATATTTGGTTTAAATAAGCCATAGGTGGTCATCGATGGTTGCCGCAGAGCGTCGAGTGGGAGAGAATAGTTTTCTTGACGGGTGAAGGAGGAGTATGGGATAGAATTTCTTTGCACAAGGACCAAAAACCAAAAATAGAATAGAATGAAAACACAGATGCGAGTGAGCTAGCATAACACAACGAGCGGATATCATTCATGCCTAATGCTGATTCACACAAAATCATACACAGCTCGATACAAGGAGAGGAAGCCCTCTGTATCGAGCTGTGCTACGACAAAAAAGAGCAGCATACGAAAATTTTTTGTGATAGTGCGGATATGGAAGAGTATTCAGAATTTTGGAATATACGAGGGCGATCCGATAAGTACTTAGCCTCATCACCCGATGGTGTCAGTATCGCAAGAGAGATTACTTATCGTGTAATGATTCTCTTAGCGAAGTGAAGTGAATAATATAATCCCGTAGTTCTACGTCGAAAACTGCGGTCGTGTTCTAGATACAACCCATTACAGTTTTTTGAAAAAAAGATCAATGATTTTGAATACGGCCTTTCTAAAAATCTATCGTAACATAAATTGGTAATATTATGATGAAAATTGTGAGTTTAGGTAGTTTCCATCATAAGTACCAAGTTAGAAAAAAAATCGGAGATGTTCGGGTCAGAGGCCGGCTGATTTGGAGTTGCTCGGTATGAAAACAGGTGGAACGACTTGTAGGTGATACGCGTGATGTATGGCATATTTTATTTGATAACCTCACATTGAAATACAAATAATAAATAGATCTTATTTATCTTTCATGATAAATTTTCTTTATCACTGCTTTAAAAAAATTCAGAGAAATAGGCATAAACAAATCACAATTGTTTTTTTTTTCTCTTTATTAAAGGGATTTTCAGCCGAAGGTTGGTTCATCTCTGGACATCATATGTGTTTAAAAATTTAATAACATGGACGATTCTTGAATACGTTGATAAAGGCTATGACGAATTCATTCGGTATTCAATGCTCTCGGAACTACCTGTTCAAAACAATTTTTTTTCTCACTTTTTCATTACTTTCATGTAGAATGTTAAACAATGTCAATGCACTTTAGGTCCATATCCTGCCATAGTTTTAGACACCCAGGGGATGAGGTCAATTCAGAATCAAAGTTGTGCAGATCCTACTACAGCGTGTCCATGGCAAGTAATGAACCTGGTAATCATCCATTGTCATTGGATTTACACTTGTAATATCTTGAAATTGAATGATATGATTTGAACATTTTTCTTAAGGTCGCAGTAAAAAGAACGTTTGTTGATAAGTTTTGCGAATCAAATTTCCAGTACTGATAACTCTCTTTTATACCTTGATAGATTTCGACTCCCTCGTCAGCATTAAACGCAAACCTACAATTTTGGTTTCTTGGGATTAGTAAATAATGTAAATAAAATCTCATAAATCAGCTCATCTCATGAAATCTCATAAAAAGATATTTTTTCTTTCGACATCTAAACGGCGGTCCGGTCACTTCAAATCCATTATTTAATCTCAATATGTTGCTTGTACAGTATTTACATTCCGATTTGGATTTTTTTCAAAGAGTTACAGCTGGTCAAACATTTCTTGGCATTTTTCGGTTAAAAGAAAAGGCTGTATCCGGTCGCCTCATCGTGCGGAAGGATTCCAAAGCAGGCTAAGACTGTGACGAAAACCTGAAGCTGAATAGAAGTGACAAAATTTTATGCATTCCTAGGCAGAGAGTTAGGAACAGCTGACTAAACCGTGAAAAATTATTTAATCATATGGTTGTTTTCATGAGAATCGGAAATCTCGCCCGGCCCGGAATAACAAGGTGTAAGCCAAAAGCTGGCCAATATGGCCATCGTTTTATGGCTTAGTTTATGCCAAGAATGACATTATCTTGGTTATGGATGCCCCGATCCATATGACGATCGATGCTAACAATTAACAAAAAAAAGAATGTCGATTTGACGTTTTTCTTCATTTTCGCAGGCCTGTTGAAATTTACTGTAGCAAATTTTTTTGCCAAAAGTTGCCGTTTTATTCGGAAGTACCATGCGAATGACAATGTAGTCTTTTGGCCTGCCCTTGCATCATCCCATTACGCGAAAAGGTCTTCGAACGAAATCCAGCGTCTCTCGATATCAGTCGTACCTGAGGATTTAAGTCTTCCAAATGTATCCTAAAAAGTTCAATTGAAAATATTTTGGGCATATCTTAAAAGAAGTATTTACTCCTATGACTTTGTTGCAATTGACACGTCGAAATTGGTACAAGAGATGAAGAAACAGCAAAACATAACTCAACATCTTATTCTTCAATTGCCTTGGCTAAAACTAAAGCTGCCAGGAAGGGTGTTAATGAATTTTTGTAAGCTAGGTAATAAGTGATGCTTGAGAATAAAATAAACCATATGATTCTACCGTTCTGAATCATATTTCGGACGCTTAAGGCATATGATGCAGAAAACAGGTCTAAACTTTATGAACAGGTATTATTTGGTTGATATTTATAATAAATTAGTTCGATATGCTTTTAAGCTTTCTACTTTGGTACCTGTTTGATAGAAAACATAAAAAAATCATCGAATAAAATGCTTTTCAAATGAAGCGAATAAAAATCAAATTTCGGACACTTTATTTTGAACGAAAATTACCTTACACTTGATTATATTTTATAGTCAACTACGGAACACTTACCAAGCAATCACAGTAAAATGTTAACGATGATGAGAACTGTGAAACACGGGAGAAATTTAAATATTGATGAACGGGTAAATTCTACGTGCTCACGTTAAGCAAACGTCAAACACAAACGATAGTGAGTAGTGTTGATAGATTTTTGTTATAATTCAAATGTAGTTCTCATATGAAATGATAGTGAAACCAAGGGATTACACTTAAGAAGTAATTGTGATATTAATTTTATGGTTATATCATCAGTGCATTAAGAATTTCAAGATATTAGAAAAAAGTGTCCGAAATATGATTCAGAACGGTATGTTGCGGCATTTTGTTTTTGTTGACCTTTTTATTGAACAGGTTACTAGGAAAAATACTGTAGAGGGAGTGAAGAGTGAAGAGCTCTGAGAGAAATATCGATTCGATGGATATGAATATATATATATATATACAAATATATATACAAATCATGAAACTCCGTTCGTAAAAAAGTGTTAGTGATGTTTGAACTACATAATAAAAACGTGACATGTTTGGGACTCTTGAACCTATCTCTAAATCAATGGAAAAATATAGCTTTTAACAAACGGTGTCCTAGCCACCGAATTTATTTTTTATTTAACATTCTGCCGCAAAAATGGAACTTTAAAAAGTGTTCTGTTATAGTGGGCTGTACGAACATTCAAATGTCAAACAATAGACCGGATGAGTCTTATTTGTCAAACAATTTTTATAAATAACCTAATTTGTTTATTTCAACTTTGGAGTTTTGGTTGTAACTCAAACCACATCCATAAAATTAATTATTGAAACGGTTTGCAATGTGGTCGTGAAAAAAAGCATGTGAGTTACCTCGATACAAAAGCCTCCAAAAGTAAACAAGTAACACTGATAAAAAAGCGATCGAATGAAACCGAGATATAAGGCTTACTTCTTTTGACGATATATTCGGCCAGAAATAGCAATTTTATGGAAAAATTATCTCCCAAATGTCCACATACTGAAATGTCGTCACATATTTCATAATGTCTTCAAAATGTCTTCACAATAAGACAAATGTCTTCAAAGTGAAGACATGTCTTCAAAGTGAAGACATGTCTTCAAACCAGGTATCTCTGATTCTGCCTATCCCGATCTTTAGTCTGCACTCTGCATAACGTGAATGCCTTATTATTCGACGTGGCATAAGGTAAATATAAAGGGTCATCCATTGTCGACTTGATAATTTTGTGCCTGCGTGTGAACGAATCCTTAAAACATTTTAATGATCTGTCAATGTCAAAACGTTAGTCAACATTTTCATCATGGTGAAGTACACGAACGAGTATCACTTAATTATTATTATAAAATCGGAGTCGATGGTTACAGCTTTAAGAATGCTTACTCCAATTCCCGGCCGAATTAATCGTCCCAGCTCGCAGGCTGTGCATAGTTTAGTGATCAAATTTGAGTCTACATTTTTGCTGTTGGATGAAACTGTCCCGCACGAAGCAACGAAAATATCGCAGCCGCAAGTGAATCCATCCCAAATGACCCAAATCAGTCAATTGCACGACGTTCTCAATACTTGCGCATCTCCCAAACCTAATTGTGGTGCATTTTGCGAAAAGAGGCTTGGGCTACATCCTTACAATATCAAATTGTCTCAAGAACTACAAGAACGATTGGGCTCTGGCGAATCTTGAAGAAAATGATGATTTTCATCAAAAAATCGTCTTCAGCGATGAGGCCCATTTCTAGTTTAATGGCTTTGTCAACAAGCAAAAGAAGCGTTATTGGTCAGATGCGAACTTGAGCCTGAGCTTCAAGAAACACCATTGCATTCGCAAATAAAAACTGTTTGGTGCGGTTCTCATGCCGGAGGAGTTATTGGGCTGTATTTCTTCGTCGTTGAGAACGACCGTCATGTTACCGTCAGTGAAGAGCGACATGACCATTTTTGGCCAGAATTGGAAGATCTTAACATCAATGATATGCGGTTTCAACAAGACGGTGCCACTTACCGCACTGCGCATTTTACAATGGAGTTATTCAAATATAAGTTGGGTGAACATGTTATTTCGAGAAATGATCCTGTCGATTGCCCACCTCGTTCAAGCGATTTGACGCCATCGGATTCCTTTTTATGGGGCAATGTAAAGTCACTGGTCTATGCCAACAATCCACCAACTCAGCTCAGAGACAACATTCAATGTGAAATTCGTAACATACCGGTCGAAATGTGTGGCCAATTAGTGGAGAATTGGGTCCAACAAATCGATCGCTGTAAACGGGTCCGTGGTGGTCATTTGACCGAGATCCAATATTATTATTAGAATGTAAGAGTTGAACTACAACCAGAATGAATGTCAATATGTCAAAAAACTTGTATTTTATTAAAAAAAAAGTCACAGGAGGGTTGTGTCCGAGGCACGACCGCATAGTTAACGTAGGATTCCGTTAGGCTATCTGTTTATTTTGGATATGTATGAAGAATTACATCGTTAAACTCTTTGATAATGATTTGGTGGCCCTGAAAAGGCCATTTTTTTGGTTGTTGGGTATTGTTTCTTCACTCCACCAGTGTTTACCAAGTGATGATGACAGAAGTATGGTAAACAGTCGTTGGGTGGTGAGTATCAGATAGAAGATGCCGAAGTGGATTGAGATATCTGTATGTTTTTCTAACATGTGTTTTGGTGAAGTTTTTGAACGAATTTTTTTGGCTCATTATGTTTCTTGAAGCATTTTTAACGGAGAATTTGTGTTTGTTGTCAGTTTCAAAATTCGGTTGGTTGTAGTATGTGTTAACTCCACACAAAGTAAGTACTATTTTGGAAGTTTAATTTTGCTTCGGATGGATTTATTAAACTTGCTCTGCATTTCCCGCAAACTTTTTTTAATGAAAGTGTTCCTCAAAGTGTCTTTTATCACTCATCATTTATCATCATTTATCACTTTTATCATCGCAATCTAAAACCCGTATTTTTTTATTTTTTGCAGTAGGGCGACCATCTCCATTTTAGGATTGGCCGAAAAATCAACTTTTTCATCTGTTTTCCAAAAATGACTTTTTTCAAAAATTCACAACTTTTGAACTACTGAACCGATTCAGATGATCGATATTTCGAATTAAAGCCAATCACCTGGTCTTTTTTGAAAAAAATACTATACCTGCAGAAAATTTGAGATCTGTTCTCATTATTATTGATTGTATTCGTTTTTTATTGTTCTCATAGTCTCGGGACCAAGGGCGCTATTTTTTCCATATTTTTTTCTGAAAAACTGAGGTTTTTTACATAGCATCGAAACCGAAAGACGTTTTTTTAGTTATTGAGTTATGATTTTTCAAAGTTAACCGATGGTCCAAAAAATAATTTTTCACCTTCTTTCCTAAAATGACTTCTTTCAAAAGTTTATTACTTTTGAACTACTGGACCGATTCAGATGATCGATATATCAAATTAAAGCCAATTAGCTAGCCTTTTTTGAAAAAATTACAAATTTAATTTACAAATTTATTGATTGAATTGATATAGTTCTAGGGCAACTATCCGGGGAAGCAGGCGAAGCTTCAAATAAATTTTATAGAAGGTATCGGGAAAGCTTTACGTCAAAGACATCCCGATTGAGGACCAGTACCGATCTAATGAATCGATTATTGATCAACTCTGACTAATACATATCGACATTGAGGAAGAAACAAACGAAGAGAAAACCAGCTGTAAGCGGAGAAGTCCTGAACTTACTGACCATCGAGGAAGAGATTCAAGCTTCTCATGATGCCGGTGAGGAGGATGTTCTGATTGAAGACCAAGAAATTCGTATTGAGGACGAAGATGAAGAAGAAGAATACGAAGGAGAAGCCGATGAAAACGAGGAAGGAGATGAAAACATGGCAGGAAGCGTTGTCGATATCTAGCAGTATATAAGAAGGCATTTTTTGAATTTTATTTTGCTAAATGTGTGATGCTTTTTTCAATAAGAATCTCAAATTTTGTTGCCAAATACTTATTATTCGTGATGGTTTTTTTTTAATAAGTATACCTATCTAATCATGTTGTTAAATAGCTGTTTGTGATGTTTTTTCAATGAATGTATGGGAAAAAATCGACCCTAAAATTTCAAAAAGTTACCCTATACAAAATGTTCACCATCTCGAAAAAACACCCTGTGCCAAATTTCAGCTCAATCGGGATTAAGGGAAGATGGCGCAAAGCGGTCAAAGTTTGAGTTTTTTGAAAATCGAAAAATCACCCAAGGAAATCGGGGTTTTCGAAAAAAAATTTTGGATGCCAAATGTCTTCAAATGGCATGAAATGTCGAGATCTAGTGTCATCTCGAAAATTTTTTGACGTAGGATTACGTCTTTCGGGAACATATTGGGGTACAAATTTAAAATCGAAAATCGAGCACATCGTGAAAATTGTCCAATTTCCAAAGCTTATTGCTCAGTCATTTTATGATGGATTGATGAAATTTTTGTGTCAATCGATTTCAGCACTCCATAACAATTATTTATATTGAAGAAAGTATGAAATCATGAAATTAACTATCGAACAATTGAAAAATCGCAACCCTTATCCTAACAGAAATACCCACTTCTGATTGATCGAAATTGACCACACATGCGGTGGTTCCCTAACAGAGACATCAAAACCAAGCTGCCTGGGGAAAATCGGCATTGCAAATACATGAAAGTAGGGGGAGCTTTTGTTCCTACCGATATGTGTTCCCTAACAGAGACATCTAAACCAAGCTACCTAGGGGAAATCGACATTGCAGTTATATATGCAAGTCGGGGGCATTTTTATATTGCAAGTAAGGTGAGTGATACGATTAATTCTAGCAAATAAAATTTAAATTTGGAACTTTTGTGTTGGTTGCTTCGTGAAATTTCATATCAATTACCGATCATGCATTGTAAAACTTCTAGCACAAGTGTAAGTGTAAAATTGTATATGGTAGCAATTGTGTTAAAAATGACTTGATATATATTTGTTTCAATTTTCATAAATAAAAACCAAGGTGTGTTCCCGCTCGGAAACGGGTCGTTAGGTTTAAGCTGTCTGTGTTGTTGTGTTCATTTTCACCCAGGGAAAGTTTATACGGCGAGAAAAATTAGAAAAGTGAAAAAGTGATTTCTCATATGCTTTACATATAGTATTAGGTGTTGTTAGTCCAATTAAAATTCGTATTGGGTTAAATAAACACTCAGAAAATAAAAATTATAAAAGAAAATTACAAAATAAATATGTTTCCATTTCAAATATGTTTTCTCTACATTAAAGTAACATGTTTTACTGATGAGAAAAATCGATAATTGTGTTCGGTATTGCTAATTATCTTATATTACATTAGGGAATTTTAGTTTTCGTTATTTCATCCATACATAACACAGGAGGCATCTCGTTTAGGGTCCCAGAGGATGGTTTTCATCATATCTCATTCCACTTCGACACTTTTTATCTGATACGCACCATTCAACGACTGTTTAGCATCCTTCTACCATCATCACTCGGTAAACACTGGTGGAGTGACCAAACAACCGAAACACACGGCCCTTTTCAGGGCCATAATGATTTAAACGATGTAATTCTTCACCCGTGGCCGAGTGGTTAGTCAAACTTAACATGCCGGGGGTTCGGGTTCTATACCCGTTCTGGTCGGGGGAATTTTTCGTCAAAGAAATTTCCTCCGACTTGCACTGTGGTCACGCGTATTCTAGAACTTGCCACTCAGAATACATTCAAGGCGTATTATTTGGCATAGAAATCTCAACTAATTACTAACAAAAATGACGCAAGTAATACTACGTTGAGACGGCGAAGCTCCTCTAGGGACGTTAGTGCCATTTAAGAAGAAGAAGAAGAATTCTTCACAAATATCCAAACTCAACAGACAGCCTAACGGAATCCTACGTCAACAATGCGGTCGTGTCTCAGACACAACCCTCTTGTGACTTTTTTTTTGTCAAAAATCGACACTCTGGGACTTTTTTTTCGGCATGCGAAACGAAAAGTATGGTTTAGGGTACCAATGAAAATAGTTATCTCGGTTTTTCATTCGGAACTTGCTACGAAATGTTGATTTGCACAATAATATACCCTATGCAAAATATTAGCTCATTTGGACTTCATTTACTGGTGTCGTCGAGGTTTTTTAAAAAAATGAAGCCAAAAGTCTTAAAATTGCATGACACGTTGAGATTTACAGTTATCTCAAAAAAAACTTTTTTTTCAAACATTTGGCATAAATTTTTTTTTCGAAAACCCTGATTTCCTTTACTCCCCCTTGGGTGATTCTTCGATTTTCAAAAAATTCAAACTTGGACCGCTTTGCGTCGCTCTCCCTTAAGTCCGATTGAGCTGATATTTGGCATAGGGTGTTTTTTCGAAGTTGTGAATATTTTTTATGGGGTAACTTTTTGAAACTCGAGATGACCATTTTCATTGGCACCCTAGTATACCTATCTTATAATGTTGTCAAAAATTTGTACTATGCTATTTTAAATAATATTTTGATCTCTAGTATTGATTTTCGATCGTTCATTTAAAAAACACACATTATTAAATCAAAGATATTGTGCTTTTCCCCTTCGCATCACCTCTTATTTTAGTATTTTTGGTTAAAAAGCTGAAAAATTAACTCTGTGTATCCGAAAACATACATTTTGATACCAAACACGATAAGAATTGAAAATTTTGAACTTTGCCCCCTTGTAAATCCCCCCCCCCCCTCCTGTGTGTGACGTGGTTTTGCTGTATCATAACTTGATTGCTGTCACGATGTTGTTGCTATATTGCAAGGGCTATGAATATTTTTTGAGAACTTTGAAAATTTTTTTGTGAAAAATGAGTTTGAATTTTCAAAATAAATTTTTAAGAAAATTGTGTTTTTTTGTGAAAATTTGAGCAACCCTTTGACCATAATTTTGTAGATATCAGAGTTTTTTGAGTAATGAATTTTTGTAAAAAAATTAAGAAACATTTTTTGGCCCTTTTCGAAGAGTAATCAAATTATTTCTACTTCGAAAATATCAAGTATACAAAGTTGCCTAAATGGCCTAGGGGGAATGTGGTCATCCGAAAGAACATGCCCATTTCCTGTGTCCACATACCACTAAAATTCTCGTTCTTCGAAGAATGTTGTAGCTCAACTTATCGTAGTTCAAGATAGTAAGCGGTTTTTTTTGAAAATTGAAAAATGAACATTTTTTATTATTAGAAAAAAGGTTGAAAATCGAACATTTTTAGTGAGGAGATAAAGTGATCACCTGTGGGGGGCAAAGTGGTCACTCGCACATAGCACGCTAGAAGAGATAGATTTATGCGTGCTTTTTTGGCCAAATTTGTTTAAATCATTATTGAAATAGTAGGTACATGTATGAAATGAGCTAGGCCTGTTCACCTAGAATCGTAATTGAAATTTTCTCATACGTACAAAAACGTAGTAGGAAACACACAACGTTTTTCAATATGAGGCTTGATTTTGGTTGGGGTGGCATATTTTTCCCGGGTCAAAACCACAAAAGGGACCCCTTTAGGAGCAGAAGGTGATAAGGTATATCAGATTTTGAAAACAGAACATTGTCAGTAATAATCCTCCACTGGCCACTTTGCCCCCCAAAAAACGAAACGCTAAAAATGCGAAATAATCGCTGAAATTGAACAAAATATCTGTTCACCTCCCCTAGAATATGTGAACATTCGTCCAAACTGTTGATTTGTCGCAAATATCAGGTCAAATAAACTAAATTTCACTAGAAATTCCTTAACCTTACAGAGAGAGCGTTTTTTGTTTCTATTTATTTCTTGATATGCGACAGCTCCACTGTAGTACAGGGTGACTCAAAAGTCATGCAATTCTTCAAACATAAGATGACTATCAATACGGTGTCCATAGTCAATAGTTATACTACCAAACAAGCAGGTGACCACTTTACCCCACGTGACCACATTAGCCCCACTACCCCTATGTCTTTACACCCACAACGTTCCACTGTTATCTGGAATGGTGCTGCCAACTCCTATGACATGAAATTCGTCAATTACTATTTTACTTAAATAAAAAAAAACATGATTTAACCGTTTCTCCTATAACATCGAGTCTCGCTCGTGGTACACTTGTATATCGTAGGGCACCAGGACACTTAGCAGCGTAGTGAAATTACTCGATGCGTGACCCATCGAAGCGTTTGCTTTTGATCCATGAATTCGTTTTTGTATTTCCATGTTTGAGTATTTCAGCAACAGTTAGAATCATTCATGACATCCCTACTATCAACACAAATCAAGCATCAGTAAATGTCCAATCCAAAGAAACAAATTGTTCTCTGATTCTCACTCCCTTTTTGTTTTGTTTCCTTGTGTTTTTCCAGGCACCCACCCCACGCGACACTGGCCCACATCAATCGGCATCAAAACAAGGGAGAATATAGGTCGCTCAAGAAGCTCAGCAGCACAAAAGCCCACCCTCACCGTGTACCTCAGAACGCACAAAAGTGGCTGTTTTGCATAAGTGCACGCCCGATGGTGATGATAGTCAGTCAACCTTAAGCTGTAACTTCGTTACCCCGATTATTGTTCAGAATGGAAATGATTAAGAAGGAGAATATACAAATCAGTGATAATGGTGGACCAACGGAAGTTACCACAGGCCCACCGGCAGCGACAACAGCAGCCACCCCGGCACTAACACAAGCGACGACGGCTGCGATGGCGACAATCGAGGTGCGAGACGAAAAATCCCAAAATGAGAAATCAGTTCACTCTGAGGCACAGCCGTCAAAGCAGCCGTCGAACACGGGATTGCGCGCGTTGTTCCGCAAGTCCAACACTTGTGGCAGTTTGTACGTGAAGTGTAGCTGTAGTAATAGTGATCCCGTGTGGTCACACGCCCTCACATCCGAGGGGGTGCATACGGGCAGCGGTGGTGGTTCGCTACAAGGCAGACACAGTCACGCTCACAGTAGGCCCATTTCGACTTCGGAGAAGGATTTTCGCCGAATCAAGGTTCTGCACGCCTTCTCGCATCCCGATACGACCACCGTTTTCACCGATGAAAATAAATACGCGAACAATTTCGGTAACTCGCCAACGCGAGCGCTAATTACATCCGCACAAGCCGGTCAGTTCGAGCTACTCCATTCGACACATTCCAAGAGGCTGTCGAGTCCGACCATCCATCCCGATTACGCGTTTCATCCGGAGTTCGTGCTGCAGAAACTTGCACTCAGTCGTAACGGACAGCTTCAGGATAAAAAATCCTCTTCGATTAACATACCCCGAAAACCAATTTTGAAGAAGAGTTCCAAGAGTTATCCAGGATTATCCCCTTCCGACAATAGTGTTGAATTGATTTTAAGATCTTTCGCGCGAACACATTTTCCCTCCTCGAGCGTGGACGAAGTTACCGAAGAGGAAAGTGTACCAAATTTGCAAGTATCAGAATCCGACGATAACGACAGTGGCGGAGACTCGTTAATATCGTTCTCCGCGAAACCGGATCCAACCGGAGATCCCTCGAGTGAGTTCGAACCCGAGCATGCCTGCGTCATAAATGGTGATGAATCGTCAATTAATAACGGCCAGGACGCGCTTCTAGCGAGAACTTACGAAGGCACATCTTGCGGGAGTGTAATTCAGTCAGAGCGAAGCAAGCGAAGTGATCCAATCCCGATCAACAGAGCAATCGTTGACAGCTCTGATCATCTGAGTGATAGTGTTTGTGATAGTAGTCCGAGTGTTAAAGTTATCGGTGGAGAGACTGTTTCGCGAGGTCCGATCGCACCGAAGCTAGACATTTCGGCGCAGGAATTTTTCATACAGTCAGGAATCCTTGGACCAATGGGCAATGGATCGTCGATGCTCATGCGAAAGACCTCCAAGATCGTTCCGAACTTGGACGCACCGGTCAAAGAGAGGGTGAGTAGTGGTTTGGATGCGACACAACAAATCGAGAAAAATAATTCAACGAAAAAATGACGTCGCCACGCTGCTAATTAATTTGATCAATATTGGACAGATCACGGGAACGGCGAACACGCATCTCTTTCCCTCTCGCGACAGTTGTTGTTCGAGTTGTTATCGTTTCGATGATTATTAGCCCGCATCGCTGGCTGCGATGGATTGATTGAAATTGAATTGTGCTACAGCTGTTTTGACATTGGATTCATTTGGAAGTAATGACAACAGATTGAACCTTTTGACTGTCGTGCTCAGTTGAGCTGAATGCGTAATGTTTTGTTTTGTATTTTAGAATGAAAGTTACGTTTGGGGAAGTTCGGTTGACTTTTTAAAAAAGCTGAACTACCCTGAACGGAGTCACAATGTAAACTGACTTTATTATTTCATTGATTTACACGATTGCCTAAATATGCTTACACTATGGTTTTTATAATGTTTGCTTTTATGCCGAGTGTTGCGAAAAATGTGCCTGTGACTCGGTGCACTGGGTCGCAATGCTCCCTGCTGCTGGTGTACCGTGCCTGGGTGGTAACTGCTCCTCCCCTAGTGTTGAAACTCCTGGTTCAACGGTCAGGTTCTTAGCGATGGTGGTTGGTAAAAATGTACTGGTGCTGGGTCAGCGAAATGATCATCTATGGTTGACTTTTCTGGGTTGATTGTTGCTTTAGCTGATTGGGTTCTAAACTTGAAAAGAATGTAGATGATAAAGATTATGATCATAGAAGTTGTAAATGAAAATCCTCCGATTATTGTCCAATGGTGTGTAACTGTTGTGAGTTTCAGGTTTTCCAGATGTTCCAGGTTTTTGTGGTGAAGTCTTTTCAATGAATGAATGTCGGTTTGCTGTTCTATTTTCCGCTTAACAACATTTAGTCCTGTTGAATGCGAGAAGATTGGATGCTCAACGGTTTCTATGATTTGATTTGTAGCAGCAGTTTTGAGCAGTTTTGGTATGTGATCAGGAATGATCCGATTAATCGTCGATTGGAAACTCCGCATGTGTTGTGAAATGAATCGTTCACTTGATTTAATAGTAGTATTGTGGGACTCATTTCCGTTACTATTGGGTAATGCGCGACGTTCTCATACGTGCACTTGCTGTCGTGGCCAATTATTATATTGGATATGCATTCGTCTAAGGAAACATCTTTCAAACTGTTGTGGTTGCAAAGACTCCAGTTGCCTAATCTTGAACAATGGTCTGTTTTCAGGAAAAGTTTGTCATTACCGTAGAGATACTCATCTCCTTCCAGTTTTATACGTAATGAATCTGTTATTATAGGAGCAATTTTCAGGTGCTGATATGTTGAGTTGCTAAGATTTGGAATGTTGATGATGTAGAGTATAGTTTGTCCGTTGGTGCCTATGGTGACGCTTGCGAACCCAAGTGCCTCGTCTATTAATTCGGTTGGTATACCTTGATCGCTAAGAATTTGAATCATGAAATCTGTCTCTTTTGATGTAAGCATTCTATTATTAACAATTCCCAATTTTGATAGCGTAATGGAATTTTGAATTTTTAATACTTCCTGGTTGATAATATCTAGATTGAGAATAATATTTATTAAATCATTTCCTGCCTTAACTGCTCTGTGTGTTTTATTTTCTTCCTTAATTAGATCATTAATGGTTTCTGTCATGTTATTCAGCCCATCATAAAGATCGTCATTGATAGTAATTTGTTGGTTACTATTTTCGGTAATTTTGTGAATTCCAGAGTCGATAAGTCGTAAATCGTCTGCGTCTGGTGAGCCTGACATCCACTTCCATGCTCTTCCGAGTGCGTCCCATCGTTTTTGTCGTCGGTGTGCCGGTTGTATTTGGTTGAGGTTTGTTTCTAGTTCATCTATTTTCCATTTTAGTAAAGCTGTCATTTCGGGGTCGTCATTTTCTCTAGTCAGAATCTTGGTTTTGATGTCGTGTACGACTAATGCTATATTTGTTGTGTTTATTTTGTTTATAACTTTAGACTGCCCTGTTACAATTTTGCTCTGGGATAGGTGTATGATTGCTACATGTTCTTGGTTAAGGCTTTGTATTTGCAGTGTTCCTAAGACTGCTGGGATCCTGGAAATAAGTTGATATTTTTTACATTAGATTTGTGTAGTTTTGCATTTTCTTCGTTCCTGAACGTTACTTCATTGCTATTTTGAACAAAAGTTTTCTTGAATATTTTCTTGTGCTTCGGTTTAATGATTTTGTCTTTTACATATACCATTTGCCCAGTTTCTAGTGCAGGTGCAGTTTTACTATTTTTATTTGCTCTTTCAAGTTGTTTGTGTTGGGCTTCTTTTAGTCTAACTATTATTTCGTCGTAAGTCTTCTGTCGTATTTGTTCTAGTTCGTCAGGATTAATTTGTCTGTCGGGGTTCCTTTGATTTCCGAATAAAATTTCCTTAGGGGTTTTGAGTGTGGATGAGTGGATTGTGTTATTGTATTTTTCCACTGCTATGTGGATAATGTTATGGGATGGCAAGTGAGGGGTGATTTGCTTTTGAATTCTGTATAGTTCTAGGATGGTGGAATGAAATCTCTCCACAGGGCCATTTACTTCTGATTTGCTATTTGGGGTTAAATAAACCTTGATATTCAAATCGAGTAATTTCCCTTTGATATCGGGTGATTGAAATGCGCGCTCGTTATCCATTACGAGGGAGCTTGGTACGATAAAGGAGGTAACTGTTTCCCATATTGCTTTCTCAATATGAACAGCATGTCGGGATCTAATAGGAATCATGCGACCATACTTACTAAATTTATCAATGCTAGATAAAAAGTAGTTGGACTCTATTTGAAATATATCTATATGAAGGATTTGGTAGGGATGATTAGGGATTGGTGTTTCTTGTATAGGGATAATGAGCGGGTGTCGATCATATTTCGAAGTGTTACATTCATCGCAAACGCGTATAAATTTCTTCAAATGTTGTATAATATTTGGGAAGTAAAATTCACGTAAAATCTGAAATTTATTCTCTTGGATTCCGCGGTGGGCTCTATTGTGAGTCTCTTGAATTATTCTTGTTTGCTCATCTGCGTCTGTAACATCTCGTAATATAATTTGGGTGAAACGAATCTTGAGCAATCCGGGCCTGCTGAAATATTTTTTAAACACTTCCTGGATTTGTCCCAGAATTTCTTCAGAAGTATACAATCCGTTGGTTTTAGTTGGATCACAAAATTCTTTTAGAATAGTGGTCAAAATTTCTTCGTTCAATTTCGTTCTTCTGATCAGAATTCTACGATAGCCAGGAAATGGATTTGTTACTATTGTTTCTGAGTTAGTTGTAGAAATTTCAATTATTAATTGGGAACGGAAGCTGTTCAAAGGGGCTTCTGTTGAAATGATGTAGTTGGAATCATCGTCTTCTGCAGAGTGTTGAGTGGGTGTTAATGAATTTATCTGAACGCGACTCAAGGCGTCTGCAACCACATTAGATTTTCCCGGTTTGTACATGATTTCATAATCATGTTCTTCAATGAAATTTTTCCAGTTCATGAGTTTTCTATTCGAAGTTTTAGGAGAAAGATTGTATGTTAGAGGTTGGTGATCTGTATAGATCTTAACTTTCTGACCGTAGAGATATCCTCTAAATACCTTCAAAGCCCAAACAATCGCAAGCAGTTCCTTCTCTATGGCACTGTACGATTCTTCAGTTTTGTTTAAAGTTCTAGAGGCAAAATGTATCGGTCTATCCTTTCCAGGGTTTCCTTGACTTAAAACAGCACCAATCGCGAAATTAGACGCGTCGGTCGTTAAGCAAAAAGGTTCGGAGAAATCTGGATTAGTTAGGATGTCATTTCCGGTCAGTATCCGTTTCATACTTTCGAAACATCTTCTTTCATCAGTGTTGAAATTTATACTTTTAGCACTTCTTTGATCTCCTTCTCCTCTCAAGAGTTTAGTTAAGGGTTTGGCTATTTTAGCGAAATCCTTAATAAATCTCCGATAATATCCCATCATGCCCAGAAATCCTCTAAGTTGTTTCAGGTTTCTGGGTTCCGGATATTTTTTTATTGCTTCGATTTTCTTCTCGTTGGGTTTTATTCCTCCGTTGGTTATTATATAACCTAAAAATTCCACTGATTCGTGTAGGAATTCTGACTTGTCTAACTGAACTTTAAGATGGGCGTCGTGTAACGTTTTCAAAATGATTTCTAGATTTTCGAGGTGTTCTTTGAGTGTCTTTCCCATGATTATTACATCGTCTATATAAACAAAGCACCGTTTCCCGATGTGGTGTCGTAATACGTCGTCTATAGATCTCTGGAAGATGGCCGGTGCATTTTTTAGGCCAAATGGCATACGAACAAATTCGTATTTGCCATAATTGACTGAAAATGCCGTCTTTTCAATATCTTCTCCTTTCATCTTGATCTGATGGAAACCGGATGCAAGATCGAGAGTAGTAAAATATTTATTTCCTCCTAATTGGTCTATAGTGTTCGATATTTCTGGCATAGGGTATTTATCCGAGATAGTCTTATCGTTCAATTTTCGATAATCTATGACAAGCCGGAATTTTCTTTCCCCTGAGGCGTCCAGTTTTTTAGGGACAATCCAAACAGGTGAATTCCACGCGGATCTAGATGGTCTTATTATACCATCGTTGAGAAGTTTGCTTATTTGTTTTTCGACCTCTGATTTGTATGCTATTGGATACGGGTATGCTTTCTGATAAATGGGTATGTCGTCAACAGTTCGAATTTCGCATTCGACGTTGGTGGTACAAGTTAATTTGTTATCGGGATTATGAAACACTTCTTTGATGTTATTTATGATGGGTATCAAGGAATTTCGCTCATTTTCGTTTAGATGGGAAATTCTAATTTTTCCTAAAATGTTTGTTGTTTCTGTTTTATTTATCGCTTGTCTTCGTGTAGGTGTAGGGCTGTAAAATTTTAGAGGGATGGTTCTCAGATCTCCTGAATCGCATTTAACTTTAAGGGTTTTTTTCGCACTAATAAGGTTAAATCTATTGCCGAAAAGAATTTCGGTTCCGATTATTCCGTCAAAAAAAGGATGAAAATCGAATACCAAAAAGTTGAAACTTCGATGCAAAAGTGGGTGGAAAATTTTTAATTTGACGCATTCTTTTATTTTCTGAGTACCAATAACACCTTTAATGTTATGTTCACGCATGATATTTATTGGCATTCCGGATGAATTAGCCCATTTCTTTGAGATAACATTTACGTTGGCACCGCAATCGATGAGCATTTTAATGACTCCTTTCGATGTAGGTATTTCAACGTAAGGGAGGGTTTTAACGTCAGGTTCTCCTAAAACCATTTCGTGACCCAATCGGTGTCCTCTAAAAAATTAGTTTCTTCAGCTTGGTCGGGCATTTGATTGGTGTTAGCTTCGTTAGAATTTTCGGCGTTTAGATTTAAATTTTCTAACGATTCCACATAATTTTCGTTATTGAAATCATCCTTACTCAATTCCAATTGTTCGGTGTACCATTTTTCATATTCTTCCGGATCGGGGCATTCTTCTAAGATGTTTGCCATTCGTTTAGCGTTAGGTTCGTGAACACGCATTGAATCGCTTGCTTGCCTACGTTGTGCAAAAGGTCGATTACCGTAGTTAATTTGATTAGTACGAATAGAGCTCGTATCCATCGGTTCCGGTCGTGGTTGAGGTTGCATAAATGTCCTTTTGGGTGCAAATACGTTAGGTTGTGATTGGAAATTGGTATTTTGGAACTTTTGACTTTGGAATGGTGTATTTCGAGGTGGTAATATTGGCAATTTTCCTGGGTGGAAATTTGAAAATTTGGGTTGCGAATAACGCGGGGGCACTGGTGGCGTAATATTTCTCGTTGGTAGATTGCTACGAGGAGCGGGTAATGGCAGTGGTGTCTGTGTATTAAATGGAGCGTTTCTTGCACTTAGGTTCAGGTATTCTACACAATAATGGTAGGCCTGTGCTAAATTACTTGGTTTGTAGTTTTTGCAAAAAAGTGAGAGCGGTTCTCCCAGACCTCTCACAAAGGTATCTAAGGAAAGCATATTATATAATTTTATTAGGGCGGTTTCGTGTCCCCGCCATTGTTCGTCTAAGTTTATTGCGGAACTTATGAGAGTTATCATCTCGGTGATCCGGCTATAGTAGGTTTCGATTGATTCGTTCTTTGCCTTTGTCATATTTTTCAGCTGGCTGTCCAGTGTCATCAAATCCCTTTTGTCTGCGTAATACAGACGCAAAGTGTTTTTTATTGCCTCCCACTCAACGGGAGTATTGTTTGTGATGAGTACATCACTTGCTTCATCTTTAATTTTACGTCGGATAGTTTTTATTATCAGATGATAGTGAAATGTATCTCTACCATCTTCGAATAATTCCAATATATCTTCTACATCGAGAATCGAGCGCGAGGTTGCGCGGATTCCCTGTGTAAATGGGCAAGTCTGCCACGATAGCTGGAATTTTGCCACGCTCGTGGAACGACATTCTGGTGTCGATCGTAAAACGTGGTGTGGCGTTTTCCAAAACAGGTGGCACAGAAACGATCGGGTTCGACGGGTTCAAGGCCATGTCGGGATCCATCGTAAGTGTTTCTAATGCCTCGATTATTGAATCAATTTTTGCTAATTCTAAACACTTTCACCTTTCACACAACACTTCACTTTAGATTAATTATTGTTTGGAGGAATTATGTTAGTTTCCGCGTTATTTTGTGATATAACAGCGCTCCGGTTACGGTGGGTCCGGCCTCGGCGCTCTGAATTAGTATAAGTTTATTGGGTTCCGTACTATCCGCTTTGCGGTACGGTTTTAACTTAGTCTATTTCTTTCGAGTTTATACTCACAAGATTATTAGGAGGTACATTCGAGTACCGCGGGACAACGCCTTAGTCCTTGGAAGTCCTATTAATGCCGGTTGACTCGGGTCCTTCTTTTTCCTGGTGCGCTCGTTCGCTGTGCTCCTACACGCAAATCCCTCGGTTGACGACGGACGGAGCTTGGGTCCGGAGTAGGAGTAACTTTAGAAAGTTAACTCGGAGCGGCTTCACTACTAGGAGTACAATACTGTTACCAGGTGGAGGATCCCGACTTCGGGCGCCAGTTACGTTTGGGGAAGTTCGGTTGACTTTTTAAAAAAGCTGAACTACCCTGAACGGAGTCACAATGTAAACTGACTTTATTATTTCATTGATTTACACGATTGCCTAAATATGCTTACACTATGGTTTTTATAATGTTTGCTTTTATGCCGAGTGTTGCGAAAAATGTGCCTGTGACTCGGTGCACTGGGTCGCAATGCTCCCTGCTGCTGGTGTACCGTGCCTGGGTGGTAACTTGAATACTTGTGTGTATGATTTGTTTTTTTTTCTGGGGGCAATACAATAGTACATGATTAAGTCTGTGTAGACAAATACTGGGTTTCCATTTCATGACAGAGCTGTATAACTAATTCTTGATGTAATTGGTAACAGTTTATTGATTATTATGTATTGTATGTTTGCATAATATTACAACCATTCCATGCCAAACCGATATAGTGGTTTTCAGGTTTCCGTGAAAATTTGTAGTTTGGCCCTTATCGCAAAATTTTAGGCCCCTTTTATATTTTTTTTTTCATTGAGGCGCCTATTTCTATTTTAGAGTGTTTTTTTTTCAAAAAAGATTTTTTTTTCACAAAAAATGCTTTGAAAAATCATAACTCAAAAACTCAAATGTAACCCATAAGGAACTAATACAATCAATAATTATGAAAACAATATCCAATATTTTCGCAAGTGTTATATTTTTTCAAAGAAGACTAGCTTACAGGCTTCCATTTGATATATCGATCATATGAATCGGGCCAGTTGCGCAGATCTGATTTTGAATGAATTTTTCATAAAACTTGGATTTGGAGAAGTTGATTTTTCGGGAGGTTCATTTCATTTTTTCTGACAATCCACTAGGGTATCAATGAATGTATGGGAAGAAATAGACCTTAAAATTTCAAAAAGTTACCTCATAAAAAATGTTACCACCTCGAAGAAACACCCTATGCAAAATATCAGCACATTCGGACTTAAGAAAGAGTTTGCGCCACTCAAAGTTTAAGGTTTTTTGAAAATCGAAAAATCACCCAAGGGGGTGCAGATTACGGATCACAAATCGATTAACTGAGCGATTGTTCGTGAATTTATAAAAAATGTGTCAGGTTAAACGCTACGTTACGCAATGCAAACACGCATGTCCTGGTTGCTGTGTAAACTTTCATTACACTTCAATGAAGCAGCGTATCTTGATTACAGTCTATATGTTTACTGGCGTTACATGAATACCATCGTCAAATAAATAATAACTTTTAATAAATATAACTTTTAACAAATAATAGTGAATATAAACAATACTTTAAAATTGGACTCATTTGTTGAATACAGATTTCAATATGTACAGATTTTCTGAGAAAAAAAATAAGATAAAAGATTTTTTCATTTCAATAGGAAGACATTAGGTCAATTCAATTCGGGTTTAAATTCATCTAACCTTACACCGGCGATGGCTAGGCTAGGATTTTCCCGCCATTGACTTAATATCTTCGTATTGAAATCCTACTTTTTGATACCAGTGTTGCTTCAGCTTATTCTGATTTCTCTCTGTTCATAACTTGTGTAAACAACCTCTTTAAGGTCAATCAAGAGGGTTTTACGACTGGCTATGCAGCCATTCCATGTCAAACCGCTATAGTGGGCCTGATCACGAACGTCACTTCACGGTGAAAATGAAGTGAATTGTATACAACGTTATTACGGCTGTCACCGTGTGTGTAGAATCCAGAAGAGTTCATGCGTCGTGAAAACTTTGATGAACTAGGTGTTATTATGAATACCACGATACTGTCATGTCGCGGAGAAAAACAGGTATATTTGTCACTTGTGTTTTAGATGGTGAAAGCTAGTCACGCGAAATGGAGTAAGTTTAATTTCTTATTTTTTTAGCTTTTTTGCGAACATTTTGGATCTTGTCTTGTCTTGTTTAAGAAACAAAAGATAAACAAACAGCAATTTACTGGTGGCATTTTTAGAACGAAATTCTGACGTATCCAGAGGACGTAAATTTGTTTATTTGTATCCGGTAAATGCGCTATGGGATGTAATTAAGGATTAAAAATGTAGTTCCCGCAGGTCCATTGAAACATGGCGGTGGTCTACTTTCGATTGTCCAGAACGAACAGAAATTTTTTGTTTCTATTTTTAGGATTAGACTAAGTGAGAGTTGCAACACCATAATATGGCAATGGAGGCCACTGACCCAAATACGATCATTATTGATTATATATAATGTTGATTTGTTGATATTTTGAATATAAAATAATAAATGTAAAGTTTTTCCAACATTGCAGAGCTAGTTTTTTGTAATTCAAACATTCACAATTGGCGGACCAAACCAGAATCAGAACGATAGTTATAACTTTTTACGTTATATATATTTTCAACGGTATTGTTTTGAAGCCATACTTTGAATGAAAGAATATTAACCCTTCCACGTACAACATCGAGTCTCACTCGATGTGAAATGATTGTGCCATAACGTACAACATGGAGTCTCCCTCGTGGTGCGCTTTCATATCACAAGCTACTAATACACTCAGCATAGAAGTGGAATTACTCGATGCGTGACCTATCGAAGCGTTCGCATTTGGTTCGCTTTTCGAAAATTAGATCGTACGAGAAGGGATTAAAAAGTGATAATAAGTTTCAAACAAGGAAAAAAAATGAGTCTATCATTGCAAAGCATTCACAAGATACTGTTTATAAATTCTTCTCTAGTTCTTTTTCCATAATTTTGAAATCCGTCTAAAGAAAATCTGAATCACTTTCCGCTTTTCCGAGAATGGGAAGGATAAGATGAATAAACTTCAGAATTCCATATGGGAGTAGCTCAGATTATACTGATTGTGAGGTGGGTAAATTCGGGTTTGTTCTAAATATTTCTCACTGTTAAAATGTACAAGAGTATGCGAGATTTCGATTATTGAACAGTCATGTTTTATCTCTAGCGTAGAATTACATTCCCATATGTTCGACAACTACATTATTCCCGAGCAACCAAGTATTCCTCCTCATCTTTGAGCCAGGATTTGATTCAGCAAACTAATCATCGAGGTATAATTACAAACTTGTCGTTCTAAAATATACGATTAATTAAATGGAATATTATCTCATACGTTGTATTAATTTGACCTGCATAACGTTAAAACGTCCGAAATTATGCAACCGACACAACGTTCAAACACCCGACATTATGCAACCAATATGTCTCTTATTAACGGAAATGAACACTTTCACTTCACGGAGTTCATTTTCACACGCAACTGTCCGTGACAATGATGATAGACACAAAAAGATTAAGTGAAGCCACGTACGCTTTCACGCCACCTACACTTCACTTACAGTGTAGGTGACGTGAAAGCGTACGTGGCAGTGATGTTCGTGATCAGGCCCATTGGTTCTCAGATTTTCGTGAAAAGTGGTAGACCCGTATTTTTTGACGTAGAACTACGTCTTTCAATAAGGGTGCCAAATCAGAAAACAGGTCACGTTTTTATGAAATAATGTTAACGTTACTAACTATTTTCGCCGTAAACGGATTCTGGCGATTTACATACCAAACGAATACATTACATTACAATCCCATAGTCTGTATATGGTTTAAATTCAACTCAACTCATGCACTCATCGACGAGCAACGAAAGGAAATCGTAAGATGTAAAGTCTCCGTGAACAAAGGAAAAGAAGAAGAACGAAGGGGAATATTTGCCTAGTGGATCTCGCTGAGGCAAACTCCATTCTTCGTGAGGACACCAACTGGACAACACCGTTGCTGGGCGTACTAGACGGCGAGGGATCGATCGGTTTTCTCAAGGCAGTGGTGGTGGAACAGTAATATGAGGAGAGAGTAGAGTTTTCCAATGGTCTTTTTGAAGGCTAGAGACGAATGAACTGAAGAAGTTTAAAGTCTCTTTAATTCAACAAGGAAATGTTTTGAGCTACGCAATTGTATGGGGAATCATCAAGCTAGGCTATCGCCAGCTCACCAAGAAAATAAATGTTCTGTTTCGCATGACGGTAGGAAAACTCTCTCCACAAATGATGACAGCTAAGCTAATCTTGACTGGCAATATTAACAGAAAGGGCTTCTGTTGAGAAGAGAGCAAAACAGAGATAAGTGTGTGTATATTTAGTTGCTTCAAGCTCGTACGTAAACATAGTGCATCTTTGCTACGCTGAAACCCCATTTGTAATGATAAACAAGGAGGGGAGATCGCGGGAGGGGATTTTTTAAGTCAGGGTATTAGTAATGAATCTCTGATGAGACAAATATTCAGCCCTTTTCCAAGCAGTTAACATTGTTTGTTTTCTGTCATCATAAAGGCTTCATTGATGCCTTTGACAATGCATCAATGCATTGAATTGACGCTCTGGTGAAGCAGGAGTTAAGGTTATGCACCAAAATATTATTTAGGAAATACCAAGTTATTCAATAAGTTATAAAGAGTCATTAATTTATTTGGGTTTGCGGTTGGGTTGGGTTGGCTACTGAACCGATTGAGATGATTGACATATCAAATTGAAGACAATGAGCTAGTCTACTTTATGAATAATTACACTTGCTAAAAAAATTAATTTCGTTATAGATTGTATTTGTTTTTTGGTCTCGTGGTCTCGGACCAGGGGAGTTATATGTATCTTTTATATATTACTAGCTGACCCAGCAGACTTCGTCTCGCCCAAAATGGATTTTGACGTAGGACTACGTATTTCATTTCTATACTGGGGTGTAAAATCAAAGTTTCGAAAACGAAAGCGTTACGCCGGAGACCGAGATTTTGAGCGTTAATAGCTCCTAAACAACTGAACGGAACGGTTTGACAAACACTGCATTCGAAGGATAAAATATCTACGCGTTATATGCTTGTTACTTTTTGATCCAAAAACTTGTTTCAATAGCCTTAAAATTGCTTTCAAAACAGGCTATTGATATCACCGGTATATAAACGAGCACTGTTGAATGGTGTCACCAAGAGCCTGTTTGTGTATCTTATGCCAGAAGGGAATCCATTAGGAGGAGAGTGTTGCCACTGAAAAGGCGACCAAGAGAGTATCAACATCGAAAAACGGTTCCGCTTGAGACATCGGAGCAGCCGCCACACACACACACACACACATACACGGACGGAATTCTTTTCATTTGATTGCTATTCAGCATCGCGAAGATTCCGGAAAGATATCATCGTTGCTAAAAAATAATCTGCCAGTTCCCCTTGGAATTGAAAATTACAAGCGAAAGAGTTTATTTTAATCTTTTCTATCCATATAATACTGCGTCTGTAACGGATGGAACACGAAATAACCCGTGTTTTCTACACTTGATGGTTAAATCCATGGGCTGCCAAGAATCTCACAAGGCCTACCGATGGTTCGCCTTCGTCTCATCTAGACCGAAGGGAACGATATCATTCGTAGACATCCGAACAAATGAAGCGTACAAGTTTGCCCCAAAACGTGTGTTAAGAAGGAATTACCGCTCTACGCGCACTGGCAAACGATGTTAACTCAACAATTTCTCAAACAAGAAATGGTTGTTGTGAGAAAGGATGAGCTAACGCAAAAATTATGTAGACTGATTTGATGCAACAGATATTTTGACGTGGAACTACGTCTAACCGGAATATATGGAGGGTAAAATGAAAACCTAAACACAGAACATGCAGGAAAAAATGAAAGATTTCGAATGCTTATAGCTCGAACATTTCGTACTGGATAGGAGAGATGTTTGCATCACTTGATAGGGAATATTTCTACGCATCTATCGCAACTAACAAAATGTTGTTTTTCATTAGATAAACAATTGAATAACTGTAAAATATTAGGCGTTATCTAAACGCCCTAACTGCATCGTTTTGATTGGCCCGATTTACGGTTTCCCTAACACAGCCATCAAAACCAAGCAGCCTTAAGGAAATCGGCATTGCAAATACATGAAAGTAGGGGGACTTTTGTTCTCATCGAAAAATGTTCCCTAACACAGACTTTAGTAGGGGGAGCTTTTGTTCCCACCGAAATGTGTTCCCTAATAGAGATTTCTAAACCAAGGTGCCTGGAGAAATCGGTATTTCAAATTCATGCAAGTCGGGGGTATTTTTGTTCCGACTGGAATGTGTTTCCCTAACACAGACTTCAAATCCATGAAGCGTGGGGAAGTCGGCATTGCGAATTCATACAAATCGGGAGTATTTTTGTTCCGATTGAAATGTGTTTCCCTAACACAGACTTCAAAACCGAGGTTTCTGGAGAAATCGGCTCTGCAAATAAATGCAAACTGCGAGTACTTTTGTCCTCGCTTGCCTTTGTGCAGAGTGGAATATGTCTGTCCTAACATGATCTTCTAAACTTAGGAACCTGGGAAAATCGTGCAGACACTAGAAGCGAATGAACTTCCCAGTTTCAAGCAAATTCGAGATTCGAGAAGTATGTACACTTTTGGGATGTAAACTTCAGAGGGAAATGTAAAATAAAATAATCGTTTGATAATTTTTTTTTGTCTTTATTGGAAAGATTTTCAGCCTTAGGCTGGTTCATCAAACGTTTGATAATTCTTCCGTACATATATTTTGTTCTAGTCATCATACCAAACGTAAAAGGTCCGTCATTAAATTTACTTGTAACGAAGAACAATCAATCACAATAAATGAATTGACTTTACACGGCATTTGTTCATTTTTTTCACTCACAGAGCAAATATATTGAACTCAATTAAATTTGGAAACTGTTTCATTCAATCAAGAATTTAATCAATACAAACGAATGATTGCTAAGCTAAGGTAGTTCCACGTGAACCTTGCGGTTATATCATAGATATAACCCACTCATTTTTTTTTGTCTATTGGAAATGGAATACAAATCATATCACAATACAAGCAATGTGTTATGTATTATACAACCTTTATGTGATTGTTCCTTGTATTGAATATTGTGCCCCCAACGTAACGCTCTCGTTCTCGAAGTCCCCCAAATATTCATTTATTCATTCATTCAGAATTGATTCAGATACAACTGAAAACAAATGATCATTAAATCAACGATAGTCCTACGTCACCCTTGCGTTTATAACACAGATATAACCCACTTCCTGTTTTTATCCAGTAAGGACCAATACTTTTATAAGAAAGGTATTGTTGCGGCCTGGATGGAACAATCGAATACGAAAAGGAGAGAAAACACATTTATTTCTTCAAATCACTTTATTCACTGAATTTATAAACATAATTACTTAACATTAAAATCACATTAAACACTAATCACAATCGGCAACGCATATCCTGGATCCGCACCTGAAAAAGGGATCAAAAAGTTCATTGTATACAATATAATACTTTACGCGACTTACCTTTTTCACCAGACACAAAAACCTGATGCAACATTATTTGTTTGCACCACACATAATACACAAAACAACAGCATGACAAAACAACGTATAAACAATCACGAACAATAACAAGCGAATTGTCGAGACAGGAATGCATGGAAACAGACCCGCTATACAATGAGGAATTGTTTATAGCGAATATTCCAGACGTAACCCAAGAAAACAAATTACGCCATTCAAATGGGACCGATCATATAAATAAGACAAGAAATGTTCAGAACAGTCAGTCGCAAATAAACCGTCGATCAATATAGATCAAGATTTTGACTATATTCGATCTCATCTCTTATCAATCAACGGGTAGCCAGACTACTCTCATCAATACTCTGGAACTCTGCTCAGATACCTCTCTGGACAGAGACATTTTTGGCGCTGTAAACGGGATACTCTATAATCATCAACTCTTCGGAACTCGCTCAGAAACTGTCTGGGCGGAGACAGGTGTTATGAAGCGGCCTTTGAATGGTAACAAATTTTTTTCCAACAAAACGGTGCTAATTTTAATCCCAAACCCCAAATCGGACAATTCGAAGCATATAAATAAAAATTTTAAATTCTATCCAAAAATGATGGATTACATTTTTCCCAACCTAATATATTTATTTTGGTGAGTTCGACACAGTACCAATAAAGGTCAAACTAAAAATAGTTCAGAAAGCATTGAAGGTGACATTTTTTGAGTTTTAACTATTTTTAATATTAAATTCTAGTTTTGAGCACCAGTGTAAATAAAATGTTTTTTTTAGAAAAATAGTTTATTGATTTACCAACAAATTTGCTGTGCATCATATTTTGATTGGACATCTGGAGTTCAAGCTGCGATTTAAAAAAAAAGTCAATGATTTCGAATACGACATTAAATATTTTCTTAAATTGTTTATCTAATAAAGAAAATTGAGATTCTCATTGACTCATAGCGACTGTAACGTGGTTACATTATCAGTATTAATTATAATCTTTAATCCTCGAATATCATGTTCATGATACTTCAATCAATTTCGATGATTCGTATCTCAATCTCAAATCAATTTTAGTAGAAGAAGGTTATATAGTTTCTCCAGCCACATTGTACCATTCTGAATCATATTTCGGACGCTTAAGGCATATGATACGGAAAAAATTTAAATGTTTATGAACGGGTAAATTCTATGTGTTCACGCTAAGCAAACGTCAAACACAAACGATAATGACCCATTCCATGAGATAATGCACCAGAAAACCAAATTTCAAATCTAGTTTTTGGAGAAAATTGAAAACGTTATTTGAATAAGCTCTAATTATATCATATTTTTTTTGCAACAAATTTAATTTTTATGCACCAACCTTTGAGAGAGGTGAGAATAAAACTACTTAATTATATTTAAAATATTTGAGGTTTTCCCTATTTTTGTGTTTCTTGAGATATATCTGCACATGCTTAACCAAACTTCAATGTCTATATACCATTGAATGGGTGATTAAATGCTTGTTTGAAGAGACGTGGGTGGACCTACGTTTCATTTTGTAATTTATGAGAAACAAGCATTTGAAAAACAGGTATTTTGAAGCGTTGTCACGCCACAAAAATAGAGCATTTTTTTAGTTTATCAAATGAACATAGATTCAAACATTTTTATACTTGGGTTTTTCTGAGCAAACAGTGAAAGTCAACAACCCACAAAATTTGGTTGAGATCGGTCCACAAATAGAGGAGTATCAATTGTCTCCAGAAGTTGTTGTCACGTCACGAATAGTATACGATCCATTCAAACAATATTTTGACTCACTACAAACCCTTTTTTTGCGTTTTCAAGAATAAAGCACACAAAATTGAACGATGTTATAATAAAATTAAGAAAATTTCCAACAAAAATCATCAGTTGGAGTATATTTTATAGTTAGGTTGGCTTGTTGTCAGTCAAATACAGGGCGAACACGAAATTATTGCGACACATTCAACAGGGCATAACTTTTTTACCATTGGGTAAAAATCAACCAAATTTTGCACACTTTCCCATTAATTTGTATTGTCTACATGCTGTCAAACTCGAAGTCGTGTTTTTCGATTCAACGAAAATGGAGGTGAACCAACGCGAGTCGAGAGAACAAATTCTTTCCAAACACCTGGAATTTTCTGACCTGTCGCACCGGCAGTTGGGAAAAATGTTGAACATTCACCATTCAACCATCTCCAGAGTATTGAAGCGGTTCCAGGAGCGGTTAACGTTGGACCACGGCAAAGGAGCTGGAATAAAACCGGGACCGGAGAACAAAAAGACGGAGGGAAAGGTGAAGCGGATGATTAAAGCAAATCCCAACGTATCAAGCCGTGATTTGGCTAAAAAGATCGGCATGTCACAGAGCTACGTCCAGAATGCAAAGAAGAGAGCTGGATTACATACATACAAGGTACAGAACTTCCCAAATCGCGATGAGCGGCAACAATCGACGGCTAAAACTCGGGCACGGAAGCTCTACGAGAAGAAGCTGACAAGTATGGCTGCTGTGTGATGGACGACGAAACGTATATAAAAGCCGATTTTAAGCAAACTCCGGGGTTGGAGCTTTTCACTGGCAAGAGCAAGTTCGATGTGGACGACAAATTTAGGAAGAAGATAATGTCGAAGTTCGCCTCCAAATATCTCGTTTGGCAGACCATCTGCTCTTGCGGACTGAGGAGTGAGCCTTTCGTGACAAAGGGCACAGTAAATGACGAGATCTACAAATCTGAGTGTCTCGAGAAGCGCCTTTTGCCGTTCTTGCAGCAGCACGACGAAGCTCCGCAATTTTGGCCAGATTTGGCATCATGCCACTATGCTAAAAGTGTCCTGGAGTGGTATAAGGTCAATTCTGTCCATTTTGTTCCAAAGGACATGAACCCGCCAAACTGTCCGGAGCTGCGCCGGTGGAGCAGTACTGGGCAATAATGAAGCGGCAACTTCGGAAGAGCAAGAAGACAGTCAAAGACGAGAAGGACATGTTAAGAAAATGGAAAGAAAACTGAGAAACTGGTACCGGATGACACTGTAAAGACTTTGATGGAGGGCATCAAGCGAAAATGCGTTCAATTTTACACTCAAGGCTCCATCGATTAACTTTTCTTTTGATTTTTGGAGTAAATATATGTATAAAACTACCCTAAAATTTTGGTTTGATTCTTAACATTATAAGAAAATTGGCATGACATTTTCGGTGTCGCAATAATTTCGTGTTCGCCCTTTACTTTTGTGACGTGGCTACAGCTGACTTTTTGCTGTTTCGGACTGTTGAACATTAGTGATTAATTTCATTAATTACCGTTTCGTTTCAAAACATACAAATGATATTTCTCCTATGTTTTATCAACAATATATGAACGTAGATTCCATAATATAAAATATAATCTTATTTCAACTTCCGGTTTGCTGATGGTATTATTGAATGCTAAAAAAATATGGAAAACCCATACGATATGGGCTTACCAGCGGAAGTCGAATGTCGTATTCCGATGCCATTTTAGAATTGAGGATGTTGACTTCCGGTTCGTTAAAAACGGATATAAAAGGCCGGGAATGGCATAAATCCCACAATACGATCGTGAATGGTAATGTTGGCATATAACCATGGGTGCACGAAGAGGAATAAAAAAAGAATAATGTTTGATAGTGAGAGATAGGATTTAAATGAGAGGGAGATAATGTTTGAGTGGGAAGAACCAAGCCTTAGAGCGACGTGTGTGGAGTTATACAAAAAAAGTGCACATACAAATGTACACGCAAACATCAACGATTAACGATCAACGATAGAAGTCAACGTCAAAGTCAAAGTCATCTTCAATACGCAAACATAAACGCCCTTGCACAGATATCTGAGTTTATCAAAAGTTTCTGGTAGCAAAATCAAATGCGTTCCCCCTGTAGTGAACGCCACTCGATGAACCAGGATTGTGCTAGCCATTGATGGCAAGCGCCAGAGTGAACGTGTTAAACAATCACGATATAAAAACTGGAGGTCGGTTTTGGATCACCCCGACTTTTCCCAAATGAAAACATACCGTGTATTACAGGTAAAAAGTAGATTCAAATTATATAGCTTTTTTTTGATGAACATACCATAAACAATTAAAATTGCCTTGTTTCGCAATGTTTCACAAAATAAAAGAACATAGAACTCATTTTGCACACAGGTCGAATATATTTGAGGGGCTTAGAATGCAAGGGGTGTAAGTGACTTGATCGATTTCTCTTCATCAACTTTTTCTTTACTTAATAACTCAACTGCAAAAAAGATCCAATTTAAGTTTGCGATATAATCCGGTAGATGAGTCTCTGAACTATCTTCCACATTGTCAAATACAGCTGAAAATGTATTTGCAGCTAAGTTATGACCAAAAGAGAGAGTCGATGTAGAGAAATCGATCAAATCACTTACACCCCTTTCATTCCAAGCCCCTCATTTCTTCTCTAACTTTGGTGGAATGAAAACTTAAAATGGCGCTAAAACGCTAGAATGAAGAGAATTCACCATATTATCAAATTGTCAGCGTTATGACACCATTGAAAATTCAGTAGGAAGCACGGTTGCGTTAGGACCACTTTCCCCTATAGGATGGACTTTTGGAAAGGGAAGGGGAGATCTCAGAGAAAAGTAAGTAGTATCCAGAGTAATAAAAAACATAAAAAATAGTATATCGCTTGCTACAATACGGTGAAAATCTTATTTAATACAACTTATTGATTGTGTGACGTGACAACGCATCGTGGAGACTGTTTATTCGCACAAAGCGCGTTGTCACGTCACAAAATGCATGCCGTCAAATCGCATGTTCTTGCGGGTTTTTTGAAAAACTGAGTATACAGGAATCTTCGTTCATCTTTCATTGCCAAATCATAGAACAAAGTTCATTTGCATGTATTGAAACGGAACTGAAAATACAACATTAATGTTCAAAAGTCGGAATCCGCAAAATGACAGGTGTTGTCACGTCACAAAAGTATTGTGCTGGCAACAAGCGAATTCAACTGCAAAATATTCTCCAACTGAAGATTCTTGTAGGAAATTTTCTCAAATTCACTTTAAAATCGTTTACCATTTGGAAATCGTGTGATGTATAAATGAAAACGAGAAAAAACCTGTTTTTAGTGAGTCAAACCGTTGTCACGTCACACTGGAATGGGACTAATGAGTAGTGTTGCCATACAAATGAAACACAAATTTCTGCATTGCTCGAGAATTAATCAAGCAAATGAAACCAAATTTTGCATGTGAAGGTTTTAGGGTGCAATAAATGTTTCTATGATGGTTAGACTCTCCGCCCCCTATCTAGGGAGTCTAAACTCTCCCTCTTCTCTATGGGCTGCTATATAAATGAAACACAAATTTCTTCATTACTCGAGAATTAATCAAGCAAATGGAACCAAAAAAAAACTCGAAATGGATTTTAATGTGATGAAACGCATCTTCTTCTATCTATAAAAAAATATAGGAGGTTGTGTCCAAGACACGACCGCATTGTTGACGTAGAACTACGCTGTAGTTTAATTTAAGTCGCTTGTTTATAACTGCGAATATTACTTTATAATGCTACGAAATTTTAGAAATAACCATTCTATCAGTTTGGTCGCTCTGAAATATTTTTTTTCTTATAGAATCATTGACGATTATTGTTTTATGATTCTTTCTTGTCCTCTCAGAACAATAAATGCTCCGACAATACATGCATCGACATGTTCACCCGTAACCAGCGTTGCCAATGTTCCAGTTTAAACTGGATTCTTCCAGTTTTTTTTTCTCGTTCCAGTCATCCAGTTGAACCCTAAAATCTTCCAGTTTTTTGGAATTTCGTCCAGTTTTATCCAGCTTTTTCATATGTGTGCCATTTTATATAAAATAAATTTACAATGGCAAATATTATCTGTCCCTCCCTCTTCCTATTACTTATGTAATTTTATTTTATTACATTTATCATTCCACCTTGGATCGATCTCTCTTTTCTACAACAGGCGAGGTTGTAATTCGGTTTTTCCCATTTTGTTCAATTGGTCGGTGTTTTGTCGAAAGTTCCAAAACGAAGAGCTTTCCCGAATGGTGGAAACTTATCAAACTATTTTAAAAACAGGGTATAACTCAATTGTTAATTTTTTTTAACAGCCTACCCAAGAATAAATGTGCTACACTGTGTTTCAATTTATATAAATATCGGATGTTCCAAACCATTCTAAAGTTCAAACCAATTGATCTACCATTCCACTCGCGACTGGTACAATGTCCATAGAAAGAGAACTTACCCAAAATAGTTCATAGAGTCCGCGAGCTATGCAGGTTCTGAGTTTATATAACCATCAGATGTTATAGATCCTCTAAAACATTCTGAAGTTCAGAAGGTCATAGAGTAAATGGTTTCCATTGACTTTAATTGATATAAATATGAAACCCAAGTATCCTTGCATCCGTTTAGAACAAATGAATATTAGTTTTTCATAGTCACTCGAAGAAGTTTTTATTCTAAATATAACTAATTTAATTAATGCAAACAAACTCCCTAAATAGCTGATAGCTAAAATGCATAAAATGCATGTGAACCATAGTGTATATTATGCAAGAAAGCATACTATGCATATTTTTTCAAAAGTACTTTCTCGAGCTAGAGTAAATATTTAAGGGTCCCTATCTATATTGATCTTGATACCGAAATTAGGTTTGTACAACCCTAATATAAGATGTAAATTAGCAATGAATAATACAAAAAAATAAATAAGAAAGATAGCTTCTCAAAACCAAAATTTAATAACTTCAATACCAAAGAAATACTTTAGCAACGTTGTTTGTGGTTATTTGAGTATTGAAATAACATTATGAGAAGTTGTTTATGATTTTTTTTGGTACTAAACCCTGATCTCATGCTGATCCGTGCCTTTTTGAGGTATCGAACTATACGCTACGCTCTTCTATCAGCGATTTGATGGATTTTATGAAGCGATAAATACGAAACTCTTCAAGTTTTGCCCAAATAAAACCATCCCTCAAATATTGTTTCACAGTAATTACAGTTACAGTTTTATGAACTACATATAAACACTACACGAAGCATAAAAAAAATCTATTTCTCAAGCATTGAAGTGAGTAAAAAAATCAATTTAGATAAATCGTAGCCAGTCTTCTTAAAATAAAGGTTTTACAGAATCCAGTTTTTTTAAAGCAATCTTCCAGTTTTTTTCAAAAATATTATTGGCAACCCTGCCCGTAACAGTGTAATACGTTAAAACGCACGCACGTACACACACAAAAATATCCATATATCGATGGCTTGAAGCAATTAAATATGCACACACTTATCTCCGTTTCGCGCTCTTCTCAACCGAAGCCTTTTTTGTTAATATTGTCGGTCTAAATCGGCTTAGCTGTCATCCTTTGTGGAGAGAGTTTTGCTACTGTCATGCAAAACCAAATCACAGACAAAATTCCAGGACATTTTTTTCTTGGTGAGCTGACGATAGCCTAGCTTGATGATTCCCCACACAATTGTGTAGCTCAGAATTTAAATGCAATGGCGTCAGTTTGATGCAATTATTTCAGTGCTAGAGACATCAGCGAGTCAGTAATTTGGTCGCGTCCACATCTCCATCCGAAACTAAGACACGTGAGACTTTAAACTTCTTTAGTTTATTCGTCTCTTACCTTCAAAACGTTCCTTAGAAAATTTTACTTTTTCCTCGTATTACTTCTCCACTCCTCACCGTCCAGCACGCCCAGCAACGTTGTTGTTCAGTCGGTGTCCTCACGAAGAATGAAAGTTTGCCTCAGCGAGATCCACTGTTTATACTCTAGGCAAATATTCCCCTCCGTTCTTTTTCTTTTCCTTTGTTCACGGAGACTTTTACGATTTTCCCTTCGTTGCTCGTCCGTAAGTTGCTCGTTATTGATAGCTCTGTTCGGGAAAGCACACAAATGGACAGAACAAATGTATGGGAAAATGGGAACGCTTATAGTTTTCATAAATTTTAACCATTTATACACTATGGGATTCTAATGTATAGCATATCAAACAAATCTTAGGGAATTTTCGATTCATTTGGTATGTAAGCCGTTCTCTGATTTGGCACCCTTAATGAAAGACGTAGTTCTACGTCAAAAAAGGATCGCCAGATGTGTTGATAAGAGCAGAACTCGAGGAAGGAATTATCCGATTTAGGGCTGTCTTCATTCTATCATATTTTCTCTATAAATCATTTATTCCATGTAACGGAGAAACATGTTATTTACATGTGGTTGAAAAATGTTGAACGAGAATTGTGTCTGAAAATAATCTGATATTATAATGATGAGTTTTGTTAGAAATAATAGGCATTTTATAATAAAAACTAAACTCAACGGGGACGAATAGAAGATCGATCAATGAACAGTTCTGCGATTGGACCCATGAACTTGCTCATAGTAAGAAAACGTGAATGTTTGAAGGTATTGATAACACAAAACAAATTTTGGGCGGCACGAAGTTTGCCGGGTCAGCTAGTAATGAAATAAAATTAGCATCTCATCTTGTTTCAAGTGCAATGACACGAATGAAAAGTTCCCTCTTTGACTTCTGCTTTACTTTAATTAGCAGTAATTGTGATTAGATTTGAGACGCCGTAGTCACACAGATTTTCTAAATTTGAATAGGCACTGTTGTGCGAAACATATCTTTCCATTTTACTCAAATTTTAGAAACATATACTTCATAGTTCATAAAGCCTTTTGTTATGTAAACGTTACAGATTCGCAAAAACTCCAAACTGCTGTACGGCAAGCGGACCGTTCTGACCGATGGCCGGCGCAAATCCATCCCCCCGGCGAGCAACTGTGATAGCTTCCAGTCGTACGGCAGCACACCAACACTGGCCGGCAGCGAGCCGGGTAGCAAAACCATCGAGGATGAAATCAAGGTCCTGCGGCAGCTTCTCATCGCGCGGGACGAAGAAATCAGCAAGCTGAAGCGCGAAATCGACAAGTTAAAGGTGGGTAGCGCGTATTGTGGTTATCGATGGTTGGCTAAGTGGCCGGGGCGCACTTCGTTCGTGGGTGTGAATGAACTTCGAACGAAAACATTGCCCGAAAGCATTTTTAGCAGAGCATGGCTGTGAAGCATTAAACTAAACAATTCCGGATTTTTCTCGAAAAAAATATTTGCACAATTGATTGTGCGAAGTTAATGCTTCGTATGGTGTGTTTGTGTGAACAATCTTATCATTTGGACCGCTTGAGTCACCAATTGAGGACGATTCAGGAAGTGTGGAGTGTGTCGATTGTGTTGATCAACAGAGCGATGTTTGATGTTAATGTTTAAATGTGTGACTACACGCTTACAAACAGTGCATTCAACTTCGTCTCCAGATAGTAAAAACACTATCACTTCTTACCGGCGATTGCGATCAAGATCGCCGCTGAATTCATAATCATACACGAATGATGATGAACTGCGTGCGTTCGCGCTTTATCAAGGTCCATTTGGCGGCGTTTTGAACTCTAGTGCAAATTGTCGCGTGCGGAGAATGATTAATTCCATTTCCAAGCGGAATTGAGGTTTATGACGTTTTTGTTTATGTTTTATGCTTGTTTTTAGAGTGTGCTCCAGCAAACGACGGTTACCAGCATGAACCGCTCGCCACCGGGCGGTTCTACGCAGACGCCGAATTCCAAAGTACCCCGTGTGCTGGAAGGCGACCTGCTGTCCAGTATTCAGACCAACTATGTGATGGCCGGACAGCAGCTGCCAATGTCCGAGCTGTACGGCATCTCGGGGAAGGGATTCAAACTGGCGCACAATAGCAACGGCACCACCAGCAACGGTTCCTTCAACAACAAGGGAGCTACCCTGATGGCCATGAAGAAGCAGGGCGTCTCGGGTGAGAGCTGCGAACTGATGGGTAGCCACTCGGACATTAAAATTCCAAAGTACGACAAAGATTATAGGTAAGATCGAGGATGAAACCAGCAGCGGCGGAACGACGCATAAAGCTAGATAATAAAATCGAGTGCTTCCGTTTTGCAGCTCGAAACAGCTCATCAAGGACGCGATTTTGGAGAATGACTTCTTCAAGAACATTGACTCGCTGCAAATACGCGAAATTGTCGACTCGATGTACAGTCGCGAGTTCCGCAGCGGTGAGTATGTGATTCACGAGGGACAGGCTGGGTCGCATCTGTACGTTTCGGCCGTCGGTGAGTTTGAGGTGTTGAAAGACGGTAAATCGCTCGGATTCATGGGCTCTGGGAAGGCATTCGGGGAGCTGGCCATCCTGTACAACTGCACCCGGACGGCATCCATCAGAGGTGAGAAGGGCTTGGATGAGTAGTGAAGAGTGACATTGGAAGTTGGCCTTGTTTTCGTTGCAGCTCTGAACGATTCCCGGGTGTGGGTTTTGGATCGGCGAGTATTCCAGCAAATAATGATGCGCACCGGTATGCAGCGGATAGAGGAAAACGTCAACTTCCTCCGGTCAGTTCCTCTGCTGAAGAATCTGAGTAATGACGTACTTACCAAGATTGCTGACGTGCTGGAAGTGGTGAGTGGATGGAAATACTAATTGGTGAGCAAAGCGTGTGTATACATTAACAATCTCCGGCAGGAATTTTACCCAGTTGGAGCGTACATCATCCGCCAGGGAGAGGCCGGCGACACATTTTTCCTAATCAGCCAAGGCACCGTGAAAGTCACCCAACGCTTCCCAGGTAAGCTAGAATTGTGGTAATAGTTAATCGTATGCACCACACGTGTCTTATCTTCTCTTTTGTTACATTGAAGGTCGTTCCGCCGAAGAGGAGATAAGAATTCTTGGCCGGGGAGAATACTTCGGCGAGAAGGCGCTCATTAAGGAAGACAAACGAACGGCGAATATAATTGCTATGTCACCGGGAGTGGAGTGCCTCACACTTGACCGGGAGTCCTTCACGAAACACATCGGGGACCTGTGCGAGCTGCACCAGAAGGATTATGGCGATGAGGAGCGCGTGTCGGCGTTCCGCAGCTTGGCAAATAAACCGCCGGCTGCGTTGGATGCTGCGAAGCAGGGTATGTGTTTTTTTTTGTTTTGTTTGCGTTATCCTATTTCTATTCGTTCGATTATAGAACTTATGGACGTGGAATTCTCGCAACTGGAGACTGTTGGAACCCTCGGGGTGGGCGGATTCGGCCGGGTGGAGTTAGTCAAGTTGGAGCGCAATGGCGTTGTGCAGGTGTATGCTCTCAAGTGCATGAAGAAGAAACATATTGTGGATACTCGGCAACAGGAGCACGTGTATAGCGAGCGGAAGATTATGCTCGCGTGTCTCAGCCCTTTCATCTGTCGGTTGTACCGAACGTACCGAGACGATAAGTATGTGTATATGCTGCTGGAAGCCTGTATGGGGGGCGAGGTTTGGACGATACTCAGGGATAGGACACATTTTGACGATGGGACGGCTAAATTCATCGTGGGATGTGTTTTGAAGGCATTTGAGTTCCTACACGCGAGAGGTATCGTCTACAGAGATCTGAAGCCGGAGAATTTACTGCTTGACTCCAAGGGCTATGTGAAATTGGTAATAATCGCGTGCAATTGCTGGTCGTAGCGTACAATCATTACTTTTATTTCATAGGTCGACTTCGGATTCGCCAAATTTATTGGTTACAGTAGTAAAACTTGGACTTTCTGTGGCACGCCCGAGTATGTGGCGCCAGAAATTGTTTTGAATCGAGGTCATGACCGATCCGTAGACTATTGGGCGCTTGGCGTGTTAATCCACGAGTTGCTGACTGGCATGTAAGTTTTTTTTTGGATAAATTCCTGAACAAGTTGAAGTTTTTACTTTTTCTCGTGACCGAGTGATTATCGTTACACATGTCGTGCCGGATGCTTCAGGATCGATTTCCGTTCTGTCTGGAAGATTTTTGTTAAATAAATTTCGTTTGGTTAGCACGTATGTTCACAAACTCTCCATCTCGCTTCAAGTAAATAGACTCCTTTTCGCTTTCTAATACATGATCTTCGTATATGTACCGCTTCTCTCACCACCAGCTTAGTGTCGAAAGGGCTGTACTTCCTATGATACAAAGATCTTCGGTTAAACTAGTAATATTCAACTTGAATCACCAAGCCTTTGGGGAAGGTTTTTATTCGACTGATTCAGCACTATTCATCTCGGAATTGACAGTCGACACTGTCCTGAAGACATAACCGTTGGTGTTTGGAAATACAAACTTACATATGAATTACTGTTACTATTGATAAATCCACGAACATGTGGTCTGGCGTTGTCCTGCTGTAAAATTATCTTGTCGTGTGTATTCTCCCTTTACGGTTTTCCCCCAGATCTTGGTTCAACGTATTTATTGTGGTCGGTACCGTTCCCCAGTTATAGTTTCAGACAATATGTGCTTCCAATTGTGTGTTTTGATAATTTTTTCGGTGGCTTTTCATGTCCTTTGTCATGCGAATCATTGCTTATGCATAGTTTGAACTTCTTTTTTACATGCTTACCAATGGAATCGACAATATTCAACGAACAAACATTGACCGTCAGCTGCATTTTTTTTTAAATCTATATATATATATATATATATATATATATATATATATATATATATATATATATATATATATATATATGGATTTCTGTCTGTCTGTCTGATTCTTATGGATTCGGAAACTACTGAACCGATCAACATGAAAATTGGTATGTAGGGGTTTTTGGGGCCGGGGAAGGTTTTCGTGATAGTTTGAGACCCATCCCCCTCTCTAAGGGGGGGCTGCCATACTAATGAAACACAAATTCCTGCACTACTCGAGAATTATTCAAGCAAATGAAACCAAATTAGGCATATTGAGGTTTTGTAGCTGCAATACAATTTGTATTGCAGAGGGAGGATGCCATACAAATGAAACACAAACTTCTGCATAACTCGAGAACTAATCAAGCAAATTGGGCCAAATTTAAGATGTGAGGGTTTTTGGGTATGAGAAATGTTTCTATAATGGTATGACACCCTTTCCTACTCTGGAATGGAGAGGGGGTCCCATAAAAATATTACGCATATTTCAACCATAAATATTCTAACCAAACATGACAATTGAAAATTTTCGGAAAACTCTGAAGGAAAAAGGGAAAATTCGGAAAATTATATTCCCATATGTTCTACAATTACATAGTGACAAGTGCTGTTAGTCCATCTGATGTTTGCGCTAGCGAAATTGATCTTTGTTCGAAACTGGAAATGGATTTCAATGAGATGGAACGCACTCCTATATCTTCTTCTATCTATACCAATAAAAAAGTATCGCCGGATGTGTTGATGAGAGCAAAACTCGAGGAAGGAATTGTCCGATTTAGGGCTGTTTTTATTCTATCATATTTTCTGTATGAAACATTTATTCCATGTAACGGAGAAACATGTTATTTGCAAGTGGTTGAAAAATCTTGAACGAGAATTGTGTCTGAAAAAAAAAATGATATTATAATGTTGAGTTTTGTTAGAAACACTAGGAATTTTATAGTAAAAGGTAAATTCAACGGGGTCGAATAGAAGATCAATCGATAAACAGTTCTGCGAATGGACCCATGAACTTCCTCATAGTAAGAAAACGTGGATGTTTGAAAGTCTTGATAACAAAACACAAATTTTGGGCGGAACGAAGTTTGCCGAGTCAGCTAGTTATGCAACAAAATTTCCGGCAAATGGCGTTCTTTCGGTACAAATTGTAACATTTTCAATGCGATAAAATGTTGGTTGTTTACATTTCAATCGAATTTACTCACCAATTACAACTGTTCTATGTTTTTTTTGAATGTTCATACAATTGTCTGATAGTCATTCATAGGTAACATAGATTTATTAAAACAAAGTCCACTAAAGGTACACAAATGCCTTTTTTCCTTACAAATGTCCATTTTTCGATTTATGGTCGATTTGTGGCCAAGTATAATGACTCTCCCAAGGAAAAAAAACAGCAATTTCTATATTTATCAATGTAGCACTCCAATTATACTGCTTATTATTTCTGCAATTATTCGAAAAAAACTTTTTAACTACTGGACCGATTTAGGTCATCGACAAATCAAACTAAAGCCAATTACCTTGTCTTTTTTGGAAAAAAAAGCAGCATTTGCAAACAATTGAATTTTGTTCTCGTGATCATTGATTGTTTTTGATTTCTATAGTTTACATGGTCTCGAGACCAAAGGCGCAATCTTTTTTATGTATCTTTTCCTGAAAGCTGAGGTTTTTTTTACATAACATATCGGATAATCAGAGATGTATTATTTTTCGTTTCAAAGTTATGATTTTTCAAAGAAAAGATGTTTTCAGTCTTCGTCAAATATTCCTATGCGACTAGACTAGATCTATATGACTAGAATCCAACTTTTTCACAAGTGTACTATTTTTCCAAAGAAGAATAGCTCACTGACTACAATTCAATATGTAGATTATCTGAATCAGTTTAGTAGTTTTGATTTTTTGAAAAAAAGGTGAAAATGATTTTGCGGACCATCGGTTGACTTTGAAAAAATCGTAATTCCGAAAAAAGAACACATATTTGATTTTCGGATATGTTATGTGAAAAATCATAAAGAGTCCTTTCAAGAAAAAATATAAAAAATATATAGCACCCTTGGTCCCGAGACCATGTAAACTATAAAAAAAAAACAAATGCAATCAATAATTACGAAAAATAAATTCCAATTTTTGATTCTAAAGGTAATTTCATAATGTCGCTATCATTATTAATTATTGATTAATGTCCTTATTGACGAAAACCTCAAGCAATATATTTTAACAATCTTTTCTTAGTCCCAATTTATTATCACTCTGGAAATTTTTCAAAGCGAGAAAAAGGTGGTAATCCTTTGTTGCCAGGTCCGGACTAAATGGTGGATGCATTAAAACATCCCAATCAAGCTTTCGGAATTGTGTGGCCTTGCGTTGTCCTGATGGAACATAACACCTCTTCTGTCGCTTGAGATTCAAATGCAGCGTTTGTTCTAAGGACTATCTGGAGAGGGAAATTTATGTAATTTAAGCTTCACCTGTTTTCTACTAATCTATATACAGGGCGGACTCGATTTTATATAGTATCCGATCTCTTTTCACTGCATATAATCAAATCCTGTATATAATCGAGTCAAAAAATATTTTTTTATTTGTTTTTTATTCATATACTAGACTCCCCCGGCGGGGGAAGAGAATCTAACCACCATAGAATCTAAAACCTCCACAGGGCAAATTTGATTTCATTTGTTGATTAATTCACGAGTAATGCAGAAATTTTAGTTTCATTTGAATGATAGTCCTCCCTTAGAGAGGGGGGAGGAGTATCTAACCACCTTGAAAACATTTATTGCACCCTAACCTCCACATGACTAATTTGTTTCCATTTGCTAGATTAATTCTCGAGTAATGTTGAAATTTGTGTTTCATTTGTATGGCAGACCCCCCCCCACTCCCCTAAGTGAAGGGGGAGGAGTATCTTACTACCATGAAATCATTTATTGCACCCTAAAACCTCCACATGCCAAATTTGGTTACATTCACTTGATTAATTCTCGAATAATGTAGAAAATTGTGTTTCATTTGTATAGCAGCTCCCCCTTAGAGAGGGGGGAGGGGTCTCAAACTATCATAAGAACCTTCCCCGACCCCAAAATCCACTACATACCAATTTTCGTGTCGATCGGTTCTGTATATATATATATAAATATATATATATATATATATATATATATATATATATATATATATATATATATATATATATTAAGTTTTTGTTGTTTTTTCGTTTTGAAGTAGAATTTAGTTTTTGAGTCATCCCCTTAAAGTCATAAAATACCTTTCTCATATAAAACATCCGAATTCTTTCAGGTGGCGATAGAGGATTATATTTGATGAAAAAAAATCCTTCTACACATATGTTCGAACTTCAACAATGACAGAGTTATTGAACTTCGGACTCTGCCTTAATATGGCTCCAATTAAAAAATTATGCTACGTAGAACAATTCTGTTGCTGCCATTTGAAGGATGAGAAAATTTTATACAGAATACAGTTGCGAAACTTCCTAAGTTAGTGGTTTTAAGTGGTTATTCTTAATTTTATCCAAAAATGCATGATAAACTTAAACGTTTCTATCAACCGAATTTAAGCTCTCTATCCGCTCTACAATTTGTCCTTTTATACCCAACTTCTATCTTATTTAATTTCGCTGCAGTATCATTTTAAACAAATCCTGGTGTATCTTCACCTAAAATCTACCAATACCACTATTTTTACTTCACTGTACTCATAAAAGCCAATTAACTTTCACTTTAACGTTGAAATATTTCAATCTCGCTTGAAATATGTCACATTTGGAATTTTAAAAAAATATATATTTATTCGAACTGTATATTAAAATTGTATATAATCGATTCATATAGAATCGAGTCCGTATATAATCGAGTCTGTATATAATCGAGTCTGACCGGTATATAAAATGGAGTGGTGTTTGTCTTTCTGTCTTTCTGATTCTTATGGACTTGGAAACTACTGAACCGATTTGCACGAAAACTGGTATGTAGGGTTTAGGGGTTATGCTAGTTCGAGATATCTCCACCCTCTCTGAGAGCGGGGGGGGGGGGACTCTGCCATACAAATGATACATAAATTTCTGCATTACTCGAGAACTATTCAAGCCAATAGAACCAAATTTGGCGTGTGGACATTTTAGACAGCAATAAATGTTTCTATAGTGGTTCCAAATACCTACCCCCTCTCTTAGGCGAAGGAGGCTGCCATACAAATGAAACATAAACTTCTGCATAACCCTCATCAAGCAAATGGAGCCAAATTTGGGATATCAGGGTTTTTTGGGTGCGAGAAATGTTTCTATGTTGGTATGACGCCACTCCCGCCTATGGAAACGGAGAGGTACTACACATATATCAACCAAACATATTTCAACCAAACATGACAATTGAAAATTTTCGGAAAACTCTGACATATGATCAGGATGTGTGCTGTTCTCGCGAGGGCAAGAACCAGTCATCAATCAAGCATCTTCAACTGCTTCTCCGAAACCACATAATCCATCGGTCCTTTTCAAGGTTACCAAAACATTCTACTAAAAATTTTTTTCTAAAAATTGGATGCACTTCAAAATTATATTCGAGGTTATAAACAAGTGATCTAGATAAAAAAAAAACAGGAAGTGGGTTATATCTATGGTATAACCGCAAGGCTGCCGTAGGACTATCGTTGATTTAGAGATCATTTGTATGAAATTGAATCTGAATTCATTCTGAATGAATGAATATTTGGAGAACTTCGAAAACGAGAGCGTTACGTTGGAGGCACAAGGTTTTATGCATCCAATATTGAATACGGAAATATCCTACTGATGGGAAAGAATAATCTTCTGAAGCTATCCTGTTGATTGCGATTGATTGAAAAATCACAAAACCTAATGTATTTGGTCACAGTGTTACATGGATAGAAAACATTAAAATAAACTCTTTCATATGAATGTAATTTTAAATTCCCAGAGGAACTGGCAGATTATTTTCAGTAACGATTAGATATTTCCACATTTTCCTCGATACTGGAAGCCCACCAGTGGTTAATGCTAACTCGATAACCATCTGTTAATAGCACTTGATTGAAACATATTTGGTCACAGTGTTACATGGATAGTGTCCGCTACGGACCTTCCGTTGTCCGATCACGGATCCTCGTCTTGACGCGACGGTATCGGGGGAGAATTCCCGGCGGTGGGACAGCGACTGATGCTGTATCAACTTGTTGGTGAGGCGGGGAATTCCCAACGGTGGGGCAGCAACTCAGACTGCAACGGTGAGCGGTGAAGCGGGAGAACGGTGGAAAACTTTACTATTACTCTGAGCCTTGAGAAAGGCTTTGGTTGGGGTCGGCTCGACACTGCAGAGAAAAAGACTCGTGGCAACAATTCACTTGTTTTATTTGATCTTTCTGGTACAGAGTTTGAGATGAGAATGATATTTTTCTAGGAATAGCACTGGTATTTATACCACTTGTTGGATAGCGTGGGTATGACGTCGAAGTGTTGCTGAGTTCGGATTGTTGGCTCCACCCATATTGCGTTGGACGCAACATACCGGCCACCAATGGAATCGTGATTCCATTCAATAATCTTCGCTGGACGAACATGTGGAGAATTGTAGACCTGATGCTCCTTGGTTGGTAGCGGGGGGATTTACTGCAGCTGACTCGTTGCAGGGAAGAACGCAGATCTTCACAACAGGTCTGTCGAATATAGCACCGGACGATGTTTTGACCTTCACGACACGCACGATTCCATCGGCGCCAGGATGCGTAGAGATAATGCGTCCCACAATCCATTTTAGTGGGGGCAAATTGTCGTCTTTCAGCAGAACTAGTTGACCAGCCAAAACATTCGGTTGCCGAATAAAATGCTTTGTACGCTGCTGGAGTTGCTGGAGATAATCAGTGGACCAGAGCTTCCAGAATAGTTGCAGCTTTCTCTGAATCGCTTGCCATAAGGATAATCGGTTCACTGGAACTTCGGCCAGGTCGGGCTCCGGGATTGATTGGAGTGCTGATCCGACCAGAAAGTGTCCAGGAGTGAGGACTGCCAAGTCATTAGGGTCTTCAGACAGGGCAGTCAGAGGTCGGGAATTGAGACAACTCTCAATTTGGGTCAAAACCGTTTGCATTGCTTCGGCGGTAAGAGCTTCTAAGCCGACAACTCTTCGTAGATGGTGCTTTAATGATTTTACCGCCGCCTCCCACAGACCTCCAAACGTGGGAGCGCGAGCCGGGATGAAATTAAATTGTATACCGATTTCGGCGCATAGTGAAGATACTGTGTGCTGATGTTGTTGATCGTTGAACTGCCTGAGAAGAGTTTTCAACTCCTTCTCGGCTCCGGTGAAGTTGGTAGCGTTGTCACAGAATATGGTTCGTGGTCTTCCACGTCGAGCCACGAACCGCTTCAACGCTGCGATGAATCCTTCGGTGGTGAGGTCGCTGACCATCTCGATGTGAATTGCTTTTGTTGTCATGCAAACGAACAGTGCTATGTACGATTTGACCATGGGAGCTGCTCTGCTACTTCTGCCTGGTATCTTCAAATTGATTGGACCACAAAAATCGACGCCGGTGTTGAGAAATGCACGGGATTGTGTCACCCGTACACTCGGAAGCTGACCCATCAGCTGTTGTTGTAGTTCAGGTTTGGTGCGGAAGCATTGTATGCACGTTCGTACAACCTTCCGTGCCAGGTTACGGAGATTGAGCGGCCAGAAACGCTCTCGGATGTGTGCCATCATCAATCGAGGGCCAGCGTGGAGTAACTGCTTGTGTGCGGATGCGATCAGGAGCGCGGTGAAAAGATGGTCAGCTGGTAGGACGACTGGATGTTTCTTCTCGAAGGTGTGGAGTGAGTGGCTCAACCGGCCACCGACGCGGAGTATACCATCTTGAAAAACGGGTTCAATCTTCGGAGGGATGACCGCTTGAGATCAGCGCTTCTGCCAGCGCAAATTGAGCTTATTTCACTACTGAAGTTTTCTCTCTGGACAACTTGAACGAGGCCCATGAGAGCTTGGTGAAATTCTTCAGCAGTTATGTAACGTGTTGAGTTCAGTGGCTTCCTCTGATTCTTCGATTTGCATTGCTGTACGAATCGGCGACACCATGCTGCTATTCGCACCAGCTTGGTGAGAGATGAGTAGCGTTGGAATAGCGTTTGATCGACGAGTAATTGGTGGGCAATCGCTGCTGTCTTCTTGATGGATTTCTCCTCAAGGATGTCGGTTGACACTGGATGGCAAGGAATGGACATGCTCGGCCACTCATCTGCTTCGGATGTTAGCCAAGGTGGACCTTTCCACCACAAGGTTGTGCGGAACAAATCGCTGGAACTGATGCCTCTGGAGATTATGTCTGCTGGGTTATCCAGTCCGGGAACGTGATTCCAAGGATGACCTTCGGTGAGACGCTGTACCTCTGCGATGCGGTTGGATACAAACGTCTGGTACTTGGATGGGGAATTTTTCAACCAGTGAAGCGTAATCATAGAATCAGACCAAAAGAAAGCGTTAGGGTTTATATTCAAAGCGTGCACTGTCTGACTATAAAGCTGACTGAGGAGCAATGCTGAGCAGAGCTCCAGCCGTGGAATTGTTAAGGATTTCACTGGAGCAACACGAGATTTTGCTATGAGCAAGCGGACGGTTACTCTGCCACCCGCTCCAATACTTCTAACGAAAATGCATGCACCGTATGCATATTCCGATGCGTCACAAAATCCGTGTAACTGGATGTTATTCCGTGAACCTGGAGCTTTAACCAGGCGAGTCACGGAAAATTTATTTAAGTTTTCTAAATCGTGGCGATATGTTTCCCAAGTCGATATAAAATTTTCCGGGAGTGTTTCGTCCCAAGAGAGGTTGGCTTTCCACAATTTTTGGACGAATATTTTTGCCTTTACCACAATTGGTCCAAGAATTCCGAGCGGATCGAAAAGTCTAGCCATCTCCGATACTACGATTCGTTTCGTGATTGGGCGATCGTGGGTGGATTCAGGAACTTTGAAACGAAAAGTATCGGAGACAGGATGCCACAATAAGCCAAGTGTACTGATAGAGTCGTTGAGTGTGTCATCGATTTCCAAAATCGATCGTTCTTCTTTCAAATCGTGAGGAATGTGTGACAGAATTTCAGAGGAGTTTGATGCCCATTTACGGAGCTCAAAGCCTGCACTGCTACAAATTTTCTGTAGTTGTGTATAAATTTCGAGTGCTTTCTCAACTGTGTCTGCGCCACTATGCAGATCGTCTATGTAGAAATCCTTCCCTAATTTTGCAGCAGGGTCGTTACACTCTTTGGAGTGTAAAACAGATAGCTGTTTGAGACAGCGGGTTGCCAAATACGGGGCACTAGCAGTGCCATATGTGACAGTCGTGAGTTCGAACTGTCGAATATCAGGGTCAGATTCATTCTGCCAATATATACGTTGGAGTGGTCTGTCATCAGGGTGTATCCAAATTTGTCGGTACATCTTGGTGATGTCCGCAACCAGGGCAATTTCATGTAATCGGATGCGTGTAATAATAGCGACTAGTGAATCTTGAATCGTTGGACCAACCATCAGACAATCGTTCAATGAAATTCCCGTTGATGACTTGCTTGATCCGTCGAAAACAACCCGACATTTAGTGGTAGTGCTAGTCGGTTTTATTACTGCGTGGTGTGGAAGATAAAACATGGGAGAACAAAGTATGTTTTCGGTGTTGTTGATCGGAATCATGTGCCCCAGCTCCATGTATCCCTGCATGAAACCGGAGTATTGCTCTTGTAGCGTGGGATTTTTAGCCAAACGTCGCTTCATCCAACAGAAACGGCGAATGGCGGTTGATGAAGAGTCGCCAAGTTGACTTATCATCGTCTCTTTCTTCGGCAGTCGGACAATGAATCGACCTGATTCATCCCTAGTGGTGGTTTCACTAAATAGTTTCTCGCAAGCTAATTCTTCTTTGGACAAATTTCGAAATTCATTACAGCTCTCTGTCTCCCAAAATTTTGCTAACTGGTTATCCAGCGATTCGGTAACACAAAGTAGGGCAATATCGCATGGTTCCGTGGATGAAACTTGATCTGCAACAGCACCACTTACAATCCAGCCAAATACTGTACGCTGTAGAACGGGTTGAGTACCGGTGGTAGGATCGCTGATGGAAATTCGTCCATCACACAATAGATGGAAAAAGAGTTGAGCACCGATAACCATGTCTACTTTCTGAGGTGAAGCAAAACATGGATCCGCAAGAACCAGATCCGAAGGAATATTCAACTGTGAGATATCGATTGGTCTAACAGGAAGATCATTCGTAATTTTCGGTAGTATGCTGAACGTTAATGTGTGGGAGTATGTAGAGTCGACTGAGCTGAATGTGGCTTCTGTGCAGTGAACACTTTTCACTGTGGAACCACCCATGCCTACGATGGTGGACGACTTCCGATTGCGTTTTAATCCTAGTAATTGCACAATGTTTTCTGTGATAAAGTTTGCTTCGGAACAAGAATCCAATAATGTACGAACAAATGCTGCTTTTCCTGAAGGTCCATAAACCTTTACAATTGCGGTGGAGAGAAGTACGGTGGAACAGGTATTTTCAATTGACTGGGCGGCGGTGAGAGCGTTGGTAGTTACGTGTGGTGGGGCAGTGAACTTGGGGTGCATCGAGGACGTTCCGTGTAAATTATTCTGAATTGGTGAGGACAGTTTCGTGAATGTAAGCGTCGGAGAGCGAGTTGTAGTTTCATTTCCGTTAGATTTGGTCGTGGTCTGATGTCTTGTCGAGGTCGTGTTCATAGTCGTTTGAGGGTACTGATCGTTTGATGGGGGAGAGTGTAAAAGGGTGTGGTGTCGGCCATTACATTTTCGGCAACATTTCGATGAGCAGTCGCGGCTCATGTGACTGGAACCGAGACAATTCCAGCAGAGATTATTCTTACGAACGATGTCTTGTTTCTGTCCTAGAGTCATACGTCTGAAGTTGTCACAGTCATATATTCGATGTACATTGTTGCATACCATACAATTAGTCGTCATAATAGTCGTGGGGGGTGTTGAATATGATACAGATGCGGTGTGGGCGAGTGAAAATCGTGCGTTTTCTTTCGAATTGGAGTTAGTCATTCCATTATTTAATGATAATAATATTCGAGCTTGTTCTTGTAGAAAATTTATAATTTCGGGGTAGGTGGGAATCTTACCTTTCTCTTTGCTTGTCAACCTTTCCCATTCTCTCAAAGTGTTCTTATCTAGGCGACCACATATCATATGAACAAGAAGAGAACTCCATGACTCAGTAGGTTCTCCTAAAGTCGTTAGAATTTTTACATGTCGTTCAAATTGATCGACTAATTTTAATATTGCGTTAGATGTCTCCTTCCTTATAGCTTCGATAGTGAAGAGAGACGCGATATGATTGCTGATTAATAAGCGTTTATTATCAAATCGACTTATTAATAGCTCCCAAGCGATTTTATAATTATCATCACTAATACTGATCGTATCCAGTAATTTCTTTACAGGATCTTTAAGCGCAGCGAATAAATAGTGGAATTTATCGATTGGTTTTAGGTTCTTATTATCATGGATGAGACTATCGTATGCATCACGGAATGGGATCCAATTATTAATATTTCCGTCGAACGTAGGCAAATCGATCTTCGGTAATCTAACCATAGTTGAAGTTGTATGCGTGGACTCATCCGGGGCAGCAGCACGTTGATCTACTCGATGTGATAACAAAAAAGTACGCAACCTGTAGTATTTTTCATCCATTTCTTCTCGCTCTTCGTTATAATCTGTCTCAGTTTTATCATCTAGAGAAATTTCTACTGAGATTGATGTGCTTAAATAACGCTCGTACAATTGATCCAATCGTAACAAACGAGACTCGAGTTGATCACGATCGGTTTCTTCGTCATATTCCTCAACAAACCTTTCTATCGCCAATATCAAATTTTTGGTAACGCTCAACGATTTTAAATTTTCTCTCAATTGCGTCATCTTGTACCCTCAGGGACGCTATGACTATTCCAAAAAGATTTTACACCAAAGTTCAAAATCTGTGATATGCTCAATGTTTCACTCCTGCTCTTAGCGAATTCCAAAAAACTCCTTACTGTACGGAATAATTGGAAAGGACTCACCAAAATATTCGTGCTGCCACACCCAAGCCACGCCACTTGTTCCGGAACGATGAAGCTGCCGTGTAGAAGAAACGTTGATTTGTTCTGCGGGTGCTGCTGCGACTATTTCACACACACACACACGTTTTAAATGATTTTATTTCTTTGGTTTTTTTGTGGTTCGTCTATTGGGATACGTTTTATTGTTCGTCACTGTATACTTTTATCACTTTCTTTGTTAACTATTGTATTGTTCGTGTCACTAATTGTCCTTTTGTTCACTGTTCTTTGTCGTATTGTTCACTGTACACAATGTGCTCTATTTGTTCTTTTTGAACACCACTTTGTGCACAACACAATGTACTTTTTCGTATTGTATACACAATTGCCAAGCGAGTCTCTCTACTGCAGGTGAGCGACATCCGGTTCGAAGGACCATAAGATGTCCGCTACGGACCTTCCGTTGTCCGATCACGGATCCTCGTCTTGACGCGAGGGTATCGGGGGAGAATTCCCGGCGGTGGGACAGCGACTGATGCTGTATCAACTTGTTGGTGAGGCGGGGAATTCCCAACGGTGGGGCAGCAACTCAGACTGCAACGGTGAGCGGTGAAGCGGGAGAACGGTGGAAAACTTTACTATTACTCTGAGCCTTGAGAAAGGCTTTGGTTGGGGTCGGCTCGACACTGCAGAGAAAAAGACTCGTGGCAACAATTCACTTGTTTTATTTGATCTTTCTGGTACAGAGTTTGAGATGAGAATGATATTTTTCTAGGAATAGCACTGGTATTTATACCACTTGTTGGATAGCGTGGGTATGACGTCGAAGTGTTGCTGAGTTCGGATTGTTGGCTCCACCCATATTGCGTTGGACGCAACAGATAGAAAACATTCAAATAAACTCTTTCACATGAATGTATTTTTAAATTCCTAGAGGAACTGGCAGATTATTTTCCGGATCTTTCTCGATCCAAACGGAAAGAATTCCGTGTGTGTATGTGTGTGTGTGTAGCGGCTGCTTCGAGATCTTCCCGGGGAACCGTTTGTAGCATCACTCTCCTCCTGATGGATTCCCTTCTGGCCTAAGGTGCACAAACAGGCTCTTGGTGACACCGTTCATCAGCGCTTTCATGATAAACGAAGAGCTTCACCACAACAGCGACAACATGCTCCAATCGCTGTTCAATTAGAACTGAGTGGATTTCCGAGCGGCGCTCGCTTATATACCGATTGGTGATTTCAATAGCCTATTTTGAAAGCAAATTTAAGACTATTGAAACAAGTTTTTGGATCAGAAAGTAACAAGTATAGAACGCGTAGACATTTTATCTTTCGAATGAAGTGTTTATCATACCATTTCGTTCAGTTGTTTAGGAGTTATTAACACTCAAAATCTCGGTCTCCGGCGTAACGCTTTCGTTTTCGAAACTTTGATTTTACACCCCGGTATAGAAATGAAAGACGTAGTCCTACGTCAAAAATCGTAGCCCTACATCAATAATGCGTGTCTTGGTCATAATCCCTATATTTTTCTAGTTCGATGCACGGTCGAAGACGACAGTTGCTTGCGACATATCGAATGGAGAAGTTTTGCTTCCGCTTGGACTCACAGGTTACTCTTTTTGTCGTTGTGGCTTCCGGCCTTCACTTTCCCTCAACGGATGATTTTGACGGAAATTTTCTGTGTTTCGACAGATCTAATTGCAGATTTAGGTTGACACGGTTGACACCTGGTTCAATGGAGGGCCTGAAGTATCGACTGGAATTGGGCTTAGATTTGGTCGCGATCTGGACTTGAAACTATCGTATTATCAGATTCTTGTCGAGTGTCTAGTTGAGTTAAGATGTATTCCTAAATTCAAAGCTCTATTTGAGTTAAGATGTATTCCTAAATTCAAAGCTAATAGTGCCATAGGAACTGGGTATAATTCCTGATCAGTCAAGCTTTTCTCTCGAGTGGAAATTTTATGGACATTACTTGGAATAAATGATGGACTTGAAGCATATACTGGAATTAGGTGGGGCGCGAGGAAAATTTAAAAGGGTTGCTCATCTTCTTTGCATGCCATTTTTATTACTGAAGTGCAATTGTTAAAATTAAAACAATGGCATCATTCTGCACGTGCTCCCGTGGCCGAGTGGTTAGCGTCATAACTAACATGCCGGGTGTTCGGGTTCGATTCCCGTTCTGGTCGGGGGAATTTTTCGTCAAAGAAATTTCCTCCGACTTGCACTGTGATCACGCGTATTCTAGAGCTTGTCATTCAGAATGCATTCAAGGCGTGTTATTTGGCATAGAAATCTCAACTAAGTACTAATAAAAAATGACGTAAGTAATACTACGCTGAGACGGCGAAGTTCCTCTAGGAACGTTAGTGCCATTGAAGAAGAAGAAGATCATTCTGCACGCACACACCTACGTTTTTAGGGGTATACAGGTTCTTTAAATGCACAATCGATGACGATGCGTTAAGTTTAAGATGAAGATGGAAAGAAGCCATTGTAAATAATGATAGTATTCGTGAGAAAAAAGCAAAGCACACCGTTTGTTTTGGTTTTGGTACGTAAATAGTGTGATATTCCATAAAACACCGATAAATCTTTTATGTAAATACGCCTAACATTCGCACACATTCTATCTTTTTGACGTATCGATCAGAACTCTCATCCTCCTCATCCTCATCCTCCGGAAGCACTATAAACGATCAATAAACGAAGTATGCCTGGAGTGTGATATTGAAAAAAAAAATTTTTTTATCATTCATCCTATTGATTATTCATTGTTTTAATTTGGAAAATAACGTATCGATACTTTGAACTGATTCTAATTTTTTTTTTGTTTTTTTTGGCCTTGGGCTGGACCCGACTCAACTGTTTTGCATACAATGATTCTGGCCTTGAGCTGAACTCAGCGCAAATCTAACTAAATATTGGCCTTGGGCTGAACCCGACTCAATATAGTGTATTAATAGTATTTAATATAACTAAAAGCTGGACTTGGGCTTTACCCGGCTCAACTATTGTATCTTAAAATAATCTGGCGTAAGATCCAACTCAACTGTTCAGATTCTACGTTTTAACAATACTATTTATCCTCTTGTTCTAAATTTTATGAAATTTTCACACAGCCAAACATATAGTTCGAGAAATTTTAAACCATGTGTTCTGTCATACTAGCAGCACTTCCAAGTACATCGAATGTCCTCTTGCCACTGCTATCATTGCTGTTTTCAAATAACTTACCGGGGGTAAAACACACAACAAACGAGATCACTTTTCGAAAACACACCACTTTCTCCCTACACGGTTTACCATGGCAGGATCGCCAATGTGATTTTCCATGAAACACCGATAAATCTTTTATGTAAATACGCCTAAGGGGCTGTCCACATACCACGTGGACAGAAAAAGCACGATTTTAGACTCCCCCCTCCCCCTCCGTGGACAAGCGTGGACATTTTCATACTCCTCCCCCTGTTGTCCACGTGGACATTTTTTCTTATTTTATCAGAATAATTAAGGAATTAAGTGAATTGCGCGCCAATCGAATTTTAATTCCATTCAAGTTTATTTTGTTACAAATTTTACTAGTTGCACCCTGTCACTCTTATATAAAGGCTATCTGGTTTGCCAACACAGAAACGCGCAATATACAGTTGAACAATACTCTCCATTTAAAAAAATGTTTCATTTTCCAAAAAATCATAGCTCTGAAACCTGCTGCCCGATTGAAACAAGTTTATGAGAAATCAATCAACTTTCTATGGAAATTTAAAGTAATGTTCAAACGGTTGAGAAAACATTTTCATAAATTGAATAATGCATTGAAAACTTCAATTTATGAAAACTTCAAGTTGGAGAACTTCAATTTGGTTGACAACAATCCAGTTTATCATGCATTTTTGTAAAATTAATAAAAATCCATAAAAACACAACATTTCATGTTTCTTCTCTACTTCTGAAAAGCACTTGGTTCCATTAATTTAAATGTTTTGCAACTACATTCTACATATGCAAAATTGCAAATGAACTTCATAATCATTCTAAGAAGCGTACTATTTAAATTAGAGTCTATTCAATGCATAAAATTGAAAAAATCCTAATCAGCTACCTAATTTCAAATATATTTTTATTGGAATACTGGCTCATTTGTTTTAAATTTGACGATTAAAGGTGAGTGGGCAATCTCATACAAATGTAAATATTGATTCGTAGTAATTGACGAATGAAAATACTTTGAAAATTGATTTTACACGCAATTCTGTATGGAAAACTATATAGACATTATTATCCTAAGACTAACTGTTCTCGAGATATAACAATATGTATAGAAAGTTATATTTGATGAAAAACCACTTACTCATATCATGAAACCTCAACCATTATGGTATTGTTTAATTTTTATAGTTTTGGGCTATGATGATGTATGCATAATCCGAAACTAGAAAAGTTCAATCATAGGAAATAGTTTGGTCACGTGTTTACGCGAGGTATTTTTAAAATACCGAAAAAGTTCAATGATTTGAGAAAAAATATATTTACGTTTGACTGGGCAGCATTCTCAGACGGCTAAAACCATTTATTGATAAATACGGAGAGTTTTGAAATTCTTAATTTGTAACAGAATTTATTTAATTTTGAATGTACAGGTGATTGTATTTAAGAAATTATTCTTCCTGACCACGTGGACTCAGTCTACACCCCCTCCCACCTCTCCGTGGACAAGCGTGGACATTTTATTACGATTCACTAAAAATACACGTTCTTGTAATTGTACATCTTGACACTAAAAACCATCCGATCCGATTATGCAGTGTTACCATCGACGGAGCGAAAAATACATTTTATAAGGAGCTATTCAATTTTTTTTTTGTGGGAGCGTTTGACCTGAACGACCCTGTATATCACGATGTTCGTGTCTTCCATACTGGGCGGATTGAACCGAGGCGCGTTACTCGTTCCGACGACAAACTGACTAGCGCTGAATTTATCCTGGTTTTGTCCACCGTGTGCTAACTAATATCTGGAGCTTTTCGGATCGAGAACTGAATGGACTGCATAATTCAAAGCCTCTCAAACACGAACGAAGAAGAAGATGGATTGGGAGTGATTTGCTCCAATCGAGTTGCAAACTAAGACTACAAAAATTCGGCTGGTTTTATTATAATTCAATTGAAGTGTATGAAGGATTATGCTTTTGGCCCATACGATGACGCAGTTTTCTTATATTAGAGATAACAGCTGCTGTTGGATGAAACTTTGTGGACATATTAGGTTTGCAACTAATTACACCCTGGTTTTTTTTACGCGGTTTTTTTAAAGAGGTTTTTTTTACGCGGATTTTCCAATTAACGCGGTTTTTCTACGCGGATTTTCCAATTAACGTGTATTTTTAAGCGAATTTTCCAATTAACGCGGTTTTTTTACGCAGATTTTCCAATTAAAGCGGTTTTTTACGCGGATTTTCCGATTAACGCGGTTTTTTTTACGCGGTTTTTTTACGAGGTACGTATCCCCCGCGTAAAAAAAACCTGGGTGTACTTATTTTGTCTCAAGTGTGTAATAACCTTAAATGTTAACATAAAATAGTAAATATTGTAAGATTTTCCATCTTCTTCTTCTTGAATGGCGTTAACGTTCCCTGTGGAACTTTTGCCGTCTCAACATATGCATTAACTAGCGTCATTCATTAATGCTTAGTTGAGATTTCTTAAGCCAAATAACACGCCTTGAATGTATTCCGAGGGGCAAGAGCTCTAGAACACGCGTGACCACAGTGCAAGTCGGAGGAAATTTCTTTGACGAAAAATCCTCCGGCCAGAACGGGAATCGAACCCGAACACCCGGCATGATAATGTGAGACGCTAACCACTCGGCCACGGGTGCACCAGATTTTCCATTCATTGTTCAAATTCTTTTAGCCCCCCATTCGCAGCGGCAGACCCCATGAAAACGTACAACATCATACTGAAGGGTATCGACATGGTGAACTTCCCGAAGCACATGTCCCGCTCGGCAGTCAGCCTGATCAAGCGGCTCTGTCGTGATATTCCCTCGGAACGGCTAGGGTACCAGAGGGGCGGAGTTCAGGATATTAAGAAGCACAAGTAAGTGACTCATCGAACCATCCTTCAATTCGTGAAATGAATCTTTTTCTCGCCCCTATCGTAGATGGTTTCAGGGCTTCGATTGGGAGGGTCTAGCCAACTTAACGCTCAAATCACCATTGCAGCCAAAGCTAAAGGGGCCCCTTGATATGTCAAACTTTGACGTGTTTCCTCCCGACACCAGTGTCCCACGGGATGAAACATCTGGCTGGGATGCGGATTTCTAGTGTAACTAGCAACAACAACAACCAACAAAAAACTCTAGCTTGTAGAAACCCTTCTAGTGATACATCGATTGTAAGCAATAGATTCAGAAACAAACAAAATACAAGCGATTGTGGTAAGTAAAACGAAGAGCTTTACGTTTCTGGTAGGTAGTAGAGTATTTCCGGTTTAACGCTTTATATCTCATGTTTTTGTAGTTGTTAAATTTGAAAACCCAATAAATAAATGAAAGAGGTATGCATTTTATGAGAAATACAAGTCTATTTTATTTCAATTGAATCAGTAGGTCGGTTGCATTTCAATGACGAATGTCCGAATTTCCATTGGAGTTAGGGTTATATCAAAGTCGTCGTTTTGAACCGCTCCGTGTGGAGAACTCATCTTTTCAGTTGGGACGACGGGATCTGCGCGGAATTTCAGCCGGGAGGAGTCCTTCTTCCACTGATTACCAGCCAATGTTGTCTCGCGAACACTGCCGATGTTGAAGTTCGAGAACAAACTCTGCAAATTGAAGCTCGTGGGTTGTGAAAACTGTGGATCTTCGTTCGCTTCGAGAAGATGTTCGAATCGAACCAGATACGTGAGGGGTTTCTTCCATGGTTCAAACGTCAGCAAATTGACGTTAGGGGGAAGAGAAGCTGAGAGCGCCGAGAACTGAAAAATATGACTGATGAAAATAACATTCAACAAACAAATAACAAATTAATCAAAATAACTTACTTCAGAGTTAAAAGATGTTCGCCACGCATCGTAGGTAAGGTTCGTTGCATCAGACACAAACAACCAGGCTGGCGTTAGGACTTGATTCTGGAGGAATCGCTCCTTCGCTTGCGCTGTTGGAGACTTCGAAGCTTTTTCGCCGAACAACAGATAATGTTTTCCTCGAGCGATTAACCCAGATCCGTATGCTACCTCATTCAGAGCTTCCCCAACACCAAATGCATCATCCCTCAAAAGTCTTCTATGCACCATCAGTTCCAGAACTCCATCCTGCAAGCTAGTGCCACCCTGAGCTCTATCATTCAACACCGCCATTCGAAGGTTGTCATCCTCCAGGGCGATGTTGGCAGTGATTGGATAGTAATTGCCGGCAACCGGTTCTGCCAATTCCAGATCCCATGTCTCCCGATGGTTTCTTACCCTTCTGAGCATCTCTCGACCGTTCGAATCAGTCCAGAATACACCGTCCGATTGAATGTCCGAATGGAAACGAGTAACGACCTCCTTTCCTTTACTATCGTCAACCGGAATTGGTCCCACTAGCCATTCGAATTCCACGTGTTTTTCCTCTGCGTAAACACGAATTACCTGGCTGACCCATTCGTTGAATACCTGATGAACTTCCTGAACGTGTTCGCCTTTGTGTACGCTCAAGCGAACCTTCGTTGTCACCTGCTGGATCGTTCCGTTGGGACGGAAGATGTACGCACCGGATGAACGGTTTTCGAACACTTCGTTGTTACCGTAGGCGCCTTCGTAATACAGGAAATCCTGTTGCAATCGATGGCTTGCTCCGTTTACGGTTATTGTACTCAGAAAACCGTTGTTGTCAAAGTTCAGCGACAAATAGTTGTTTCCAATGCTCGCGGGACGCTTATCGGGAAGTTCCTTGGGCGTGTCTTGAAGCATCCCGTTGTATGTCTCAGTGACATAGATCGATTTATAACCTAGCGGTGGGATTTCTTCGGCAAGAAACACGAGTTCCTGGACTGCCAAGCTCTTCCGGAAGTTGAGATTGGTAATTTGCTCTGGTAGAGGAATCACCTGAATGGGTAGGGGAATTCCCAGAGCATCCTTGATAAGGTAGCTTTTGGCATTGACCGGCAGCCGGACGTATTTACTACTCGTATGTCCTAATGGATTATATAAGGTAACCACGAACGTTTCTTTAGTTTCGGAAATCTCACACAAGCTAATGTTGAGCAGATGGCATGATTCAAATTTAATGCTGCTACTGCTGGTGTCCGTGGCAAAACTTTGCAAGGCATCATTGGCGTTCACATCACAGGCTTCGAAGGCGGTGTTCAGCATGCGAGCGTAATCATCGGCTACATGTTGCTTCTCGGTTCCAGTGATCGCATCGTGATGCTGCATGACACCCATCGCCTCCCGGAGGTACCCGAGACGTGTTTGGTATGAATCATCGCTGGTTGAGCGTCCCAAAGCTGTCAATTGTTTACATACTTGCAGGAAGTGATTACCGACTCGCTCGAAACGCTTCGAAGTTGGTCGCGAGGTGTAATACCCGGTCCAGTAGGCGTGCGGATCGGATGCATACGGAAAGAAATCGTCCGATTTTGTCGGCCAATAGAGTTTAGCGTCGTGCAGGGCCTTCAGATAGCAGGTTGGGGTGGAGTAGAAGACGTTGACGTTTGATTCGTTCAGCTGACGAGCGTTCGTGTATCTGACGAAGAAAAAAATACATTATTATTCTGCAACAATGAGTGTTTGATAACTTACTTTATCAGTTTATCCAAGTTTTTGAAGTACATGTTGGCATCCATGTAAGTGAAATCGTCACCCATCGTCAGAAGGAGATTCTTCGAGCGATAATTCTGGCTCATACCATCTATAAACTCCAAAAACGAATCGACCTGAATTAAAAAAGAACAAGTTCAATCCTGCTGGGACCATCGGTATATTGCATCATCAAACCTTCTGGTCGACATTATTCTCAGCGCTGTGTTTCCCATCGATGAAGGGCTGGTCCGAACACAACACATCGAAGCAGAATCCCGGCGGGGCACTGTAGTGATTGTAAAGCACCGACGTGAACAGTTCATTATCCGCCAAACTTGAACTCGTCTCCCAAATCATCTCCGCCTTGCTCTCCGCCAGCCGCTTGTTTTTATCTCTCCAATCCAACCTAGCGAAGAACATCCCATCGTAACCCATCTGGGCAAACAGTGAAGCCTGCTCGCGCGAGTGCCCGAACGGATCGATCTGCCAGCCTGCCCGTGGACGCCCACACTCGCCAAAGGTGTCGTTCAGCAACCCCAAGCCCCAGGTGAACTGATCGATCAAGCTCTGGTAGTGCGCAGCCGCCTCGTCATTCATACTCCACGCTCCACCGATGAATTCCAGCCGTCCCTGCTGGACCAGTTCCCGCACCGCCTCCTGCAGTTCCGGACTCTGTTCGTCCCACCACTTGAAGAAGAACGCCGACTCGACGTACACGAACTTGCGCTCGGGATTCTTCAGCAAGCCATCGATGACCGAATCGAGGATGTATTGGACACCGGCCTTCTGGAAGTGTGTGCTGCTGCCATAGTAGTACTGATCGAGCGTCTTCAGCCAGCCAACATCGTCATGGGTGTGTGGAACCAGGTGAACGTTGAGCTTGTCTGCGTTTAGCACCGGGCAGGACTGAAATGGGGGAAAGGAAAACAATCTACATATTCGTGCTCAATAGCGATTGATTGAAGCTCTGTCTCTATTTTGTGGAGAATCGGGACAACGTGACTCGTTGTTCTTGGCGATGGGAAATATTGGGTGAACCTATTTGTAGTCTATCATTTATCAATATAGATTTAAGTGTTTCGTGTGGCCTCTTTATTTGGATGGCACTCATTGTTGGGGGTAACGAGTAATCAATCAAACGAAGTTCAGTGTTTTTGAGTTCGGTAGCCGCATAATGGTGCAAAAACAAATATTTTTTAGTTTGAAAGCTGATTGCGGTTCCTATCATCTCACGGTTAATGTAAGTAAATTAAGCGATAACAATGGGTTTATTTTCCTACAAAAGAAAAAAAAGAGTATGCACCGAAATTTGAAACAAGAAAATATTCGCTGGTGATGTGGAACTGATAATTTATTTTTAAAAATTCGTGAGGACATGTCACAGAAGGTATTAAATTTTACATTGGAAAAATCTACTATTTTTCTTTTAATTTCCAGAATTAAAATAATTGTTTATACTTTTATAAATCATTCTTTTCCTTTATTGTTTGTGACAGAGCAGCGCTGCCGCAAGTCTCAACAAGAATCTGGCGTGCTCCAGCCTATTATTTATTTAATAAAGAAATACAGTGAAATTTCTCTTGAGTGCTCTGTTTTGGTTTAAACTGTGTGTAACATATAATAAATGGGTGTAAAATAAAAAAAAAAAAGTGTTTACACTTAGGCGAAAAGTACATACACCCCAGCCGCCAATTTCCAATTCCCTCTGTTCTGCATTATAAATGATGGTGACGAGTTTTTTTTTCGTACAATTAAAGAGAAATTCCACGCCAAATTACCCGAAAAACTGAAAATTTTGACGCAACCCTTTCCGATTGTGTCTCAACATGGTACATATGATGGAAGCTACCCAAAATCATAATTTACATCATCATATGACCAATTTCAATTAGGGTAAATGATCTTGGTTTGTCCAATTTAGGGTGTTTTCCCGCAACTAGTAAATGCAAATCGACTTTTCTTCCTGAAAAACACATATAATCAAGACGCCCTTTAGTAAGCGATCGATCGTGAGTTCAAAACTCAGGGCCCTCATTGACCATCTTTGTGTTGTTACAGAATAACTACGTCCACGCAACAATCATCAGCGATGGAGATCGATCCACGGTCGAAATAAGATCGATTCATCCATACAACTGCTCTGCTCTGCAAGAAACATCGGGCTGCTGTTCTATAAATAGCTCAACAATGGATCAACGACTGTCTCCGCTGTCCAGTCTTAACTTGGATAATGGAAGGACAGATAGAAAACTCTTACGCCTAAATGGCTACTGTGTAAATATGTACCATTTCCAATGGTATAGAAGGGAATATTCTGACGCCGAAAAATGGCAACTGTGTAATGTGCTAATTATAGATATGATAAATATGTGACATGTACACGATTAAAATTCGGCTCTGTTACAGCTAAAATGTTAATGAGCCTAAACAAAACAAAAGGGATAAAAAAAAAGACGCCCTTGAAAAGCCGTAAGTCTCTTGTTTCTAATTCTACCATAAGGCGTTGAAATTATCCAAATATTGATGTTTTTTTAAATGATTTTCCTCGAAGAGAAATAATGATCATTATTTGTCCACCTTTGATCATGGTTTGTGAAATCATTATTTTTGAACGAGAAAAAAAATCGAATTTAAAAGTAGATGTTGCATTTCTCATTGCTTGAGTTAACTGTCACCATATTGATCCATTCATAATTTAGGTTTTCTTCAGAATATTTCCTTTTTTTTGGGCATTTTAAAATATTACTCTCAACACACGCAACACAGGAAACTTTATTTTTGCTATGCGCGAAGGGCACCAAAAACAAAATGCAGCGCGCCAAGCGGTGTGGACAAAACAACATTGGTGAATTGGACAACTCATGATCAGAATTGAGGTCATCGAAATCAGTGCTGTAAAAAAAATCGTCTTCTTTGTTCTTCAGTATGTTTCGAAGTTTATTTTTCCACCCAGCGTCATTTTCATCTTGATTATTCAAGATACCAGAATTGATTTTCACTTTAGCCAAATGAATATCAGCTGTTGTTTACTTTTTACCTGAGGCATCTGTGTGCGGTTGGTTTTTATTTATGCCGCTGTTACCGTCTCGGCAAACAAAATCCTGCGCGATTTCTTGCAACGTTCGTTCCTTCGAACTCTGGCGTTTTTGTTCTCTAAATGGTCCAGCCTGACTAGCCAGAGTGAATCGAACGTTCATCGAGTTCGGACGTGTTTTCCGTGGCTCGGCGCATAGTTGTGTTAGATATTAAAAACATGTTTCCGTTCCTTCTGTGTCATTATTTTTTAGTCCTGGTTTTCATAGTGAGGAATAATGTGCAAAAAAGTTGGTTTTTCTGTTATTGATTACAGTGTGCAACAGAATTGTCAGGCTTCGAAGAGAAATTCGATTACGTTTGTGTGTTGATCTATCGCACGTAGAATTACGTTCCGTCGATGCGGTTTCGTTTTTGAGTGCATTATGAAATAGGAAAATAGGAATCTTGAGAAATGAAATTTAAAAAATCTATAAAAAGTTAACATCAATGTAGCAAGATTTAGTGTTTTCCCTTTTTTGAATATGAAATTGATGCAAAAATTGCAAGCGATGATGCATGTGTATGTGTGTGTTGATATTAGCCAGAAGAGAGCTAGCAGTGTAGAAAAAGAGTGAATACATATTTCGTTTCGTGCTAGGGCTCAGGGCCTGAAATCTTCGAAGGTGAAAAATGAAGACCGACTCTACTCCCAGCCAGGTATGGGGAAAATCGCATCGAAATTCGTTCAACAACACTCATTCACAGATAAAACTCACCCTCCTATTCTCCGTTTATGCCCCACTTTATTTGAGACAGAAAACATTCACTTTTCGTCTTCGCAAAGTTCATTCCCGATTAGAATGGAAAAATACTGTCTCGATTCCGCTCTTCTATTCTCAGATATTTTTGCATTCCCTCATTTGCCTCATTTGCTTGAGCCAGAGAATGTTTCTGTAAAATCATTCGTTTTTCACTCAAATAGCAATCATTGAGCCTCGATCGCGGCAGTAAAATATAGGTAGATAGTTGAAATCGAGTTGTTTCTTGTGCACGATTGCAATGACATTTTTTTGTTTCTAGTATGAAACGATCTGAGCCAACGCAAAAGACCATGTTAACGCATGTTATTGATGAGCGGGAAGGTGGATTGCATGTGCAGGAAAAGAGTACAAGGGAAAATAAAATCATACATACACGCAGATTCAATCTATTTTGGCTCACTTGTTATTTTGCTTCGTTCGATCCTTCCAAAGGAATATTCATTCATTGAATGTTGTTTTCCACTCTTTGTTTTGTTATGTTTTCTATCAGTCCCGAATGAAGATGGTCGGGGAGTGTAAAATGATTCATCGTGCAATCTCACGATTGTTTGCTGCATTCTTTTCGCCATGATTATTCAAAGCAGATACAAGAGTGATTTATAATCAGGTGTGGAGAAATGAGCGAATGAACTTTTCCATACTTGCTCCCAGTAGCTTCGCTTCAACTAGAACTGCTTCGGCAGTCGCCGCCAACAAAAAATGACTTGACTAGCGCTGACTAGCGAAAATGACTGGTGAACTAGTCCAGTCAGTGGTTATTTTAACTGACACGACTAATGAATACAAATCTGCCTCTTCATTCAACTCATTTCAATCCACATTTCCATTTCCTCCTGATACTAATTTTGTACACGCCTACGCACGTCCATATAAAGAGGAACAAAAACTTGATTCCTGATGCAAAAAAGTAGTTACCCCATCAATGGACGATTTTGACGTAGGACTACGTCTAACCGGAAGATATAGGGGGTGAAATGGAAATCTAGGCACTGAACAAGTAGGAAAAAATGCAAGATTTGGAACGCTTATAACTCGAGCATTTCTCAATAGATCGCAAAGGTTTTTGCATCAATTGATAGGAAATATATCTACGCATCTATCATAACGAATAACATTTCATTTTTCTTGAGATAAATAATTGAATAATTGTGAAATATCAAGCATTGTCAAAATGTGCCCATTTTTGATTGGTCCATTTTGTGCTCCTCAAATCGAACCGACCGAAACGGGCAACCAGAGCAGCAGTGAAACAGAATGAACCACGATTGGAAAGGAAAAAGAAAAAAATGAACGAAACATTGGTCGCAGTCTCACACATGCGTAATTCTCGAGCCAGCCAGTCAGCTTAAAAATCCCCGCTCCGCTGCCGTAACGATCATTCTCATTCAAACCGTACACCACATCGGTTCGCATCACAACACATCAACAAACCAACCCAAGCAGCCATGTCAGGACATGGTAAAGGAGGAAAAGTGAAGGGAAAGGCAAAATCCCGCTCGAACCGTGTTGATCTGGAGTTCCCCGCAAGGGTAGCTAGGCCGAGCGTGTTAGTACCAGTGCACCAGTCCACCTAGCCGGCGTTATATAGTTTCGGCCGCCGGAGTGATCGAGTTAGCTGGCAAAGCTGCTCGCGACGATAAGAAAACCCGCATTCGGAACAGAACACATTCGGTTCGGTGGACATCAAGACAACAGGCAGTTGCAGCGAGTGGCGAGTGGCGAGTGGCAAACGCAATCGCAAAACGGCATCAGGTAGCAGAAGAAAAAAGTTTGTTCTTTATACACACTGCTTTGGTGGCAAATCCAGAACAAGGCGGCATCGAGGGCGTTCGAAATGGTTTTTTTTCAAAACCACGAGTACTAAGTTTTCTAAATTGGTACCATTCCATAAAACAAGGCGCTTTTCAGGGCCATTAAACCTTCCAAAAAAGAGTTCAGGAAATACAGTTCAATGCTCTCTAAAACAATATCCAAAATAATAATAAAACACAAATTGATTTTTTCATAATTTGTTTGCCAGGATATGATGAGTATGTGAATTTGGCAGTTGTTCTGAGCTTATTGATTTTCACCAATTCTTAAATTGCTTCTAGATTGAAAGTACAGTAATTTACACTTATCTCGACATTTAGCTAATTGGACGGACCAGTAATGCGACATATTTAGTTGGACATTTTTGTAAACATAGAGTTCGGGGTCCAAATTATGACCCCACATTGAAAGTTGACACTGTACCACTGTCATCGCAAATGTTCAATTACAGGTTAAAATTACCTCCAATCCGATACTGAGTGGTGGTAATGCGACGTGCCGTTGAATGTAATTTACTGTAAAATATGTCACAAGCTGGATGGGAAGAAATTTTCCAACTGTGAAGGGCGAGTGGCAAATGCAATCGCTAAACAGCAAGGTTTAGCCGAACAAGATGGGGATATCGAGTGATAACAAAACAATAAACTCTTTAGATTGAAGATAATTTTGTGATCCTGAAAAGGACCCTTTTTAGCCTGCATGTGAATCCAACGAGCGAACAAATCGTAATGAATGTATTTTTTTGCCATCGCTCCCTTTTAACGCCCATTCGTTCGTCTCGTTGGACTCGCCCCTCTGGCTGAGTCTGCCGATTTGTCTCTATCCTGTGAGTGTGTACCGCTAGAGTATAAAACACGCGGACCCCAAAAAAATATCTTATTTTCTTTCAAACCGTAAACCCGTGTGGTTGTACGGCATCGGCATCGTGGACGTAACAAAGGAGGACAAGTTAAGGGAAAGGCAAAGTCTCACACGAACCGTGCAGGTCTCCAGTTCCCTGTTGGTCGCATTCACTGATTGCTCCGCAAGGGTAACTAGGCCGAATGGATTGGTGCCGGAGCACCAGTATACCTAAAAGCGATTATAGAGTTTCGGCCGTCGGAGTGCTCGAGTTGGCTTGCAAAGCTGCTCACGACAATCAGAAAACCCGCATCAAGAACAGAGCAGCTTCGGTTCGGCGCTCATCAAGGCAACAATTAGTTTCAGTGAGTGGCAAAGTGTTTCTCCGGCACGTCGCATTAAATGTAATTTACTGAACAACATGTCACAAGCTGGATGGGAAGAAATTTTCCAACTGTGAAAGCTGTGGCGAGTGACAAACGCAATAGCTAAACAGGAAGGTTTAACCGAACAAGATGGCAATATCGAGTGATAACAAAAACACAACACCAAAGGTTCTTTTCAGAGCCATCAACATATTCATAAAGAGTAAACAGTAAACTAATCCATTTTTCAGGTAGATAGGTAGGAATTCACGTAGGAGAAGAAAATAAAACAATATATTTAAAATATATATTTAACAAAAGCTGTCCCCCTTGTATAGTCCTACGTCACTCCGGTTATGTCCCCGACATTACCCACCCTTTTTTTTTCTACCCATCGTAAACTCGAACCAACGAACTTAGACATTTATCAAGTATGCCATAAAGGTACTCGCATTAGTGTTATTTAGTATTAGGCGTGCAAAATAGCGCACACACACTGCACGCTATTTTGTACGTGTGAGTAGTTTTCGTGTACGCTACAAAAAAATCTAGCTCACCTGTAGCGTTTGTCAAACCACGGTGAACTCAAACATCAATGCATGCAAACGTGCATGGGAGAGAGAGAGGAACGAATTCGTTTTGGGGGAAGTCACTTCAAAATGCAATGAGGACAATTTGACTGGGAAGAATGGAATGATATAGTCGAGTCGGTAGAGGGAGATAGCGACTAAACGCCTGACTGACTGTGCAGTCGTTTTGGCGGAGAAACTGTGTGAAGAGCCAAAAGTCATTTACCGACTAGCTTTGGATATAGTCAGTCGGTTAGTCAGCCGACTATCCTCAGTTGACTATGACTATGCTGAACCCTGCTAGGGATAATAACCGCGCACAATACTATAAGAGGCGCTTTCTGGTTGTGAGCGTATACGATGCACGGGAATGTGTCATCAATATAGTGTGCGTTAAAAATTGACGGCGCTCGTGACGCTTACTAATCTAAACAAAGCGATTATTGCATCCTAAAACCTCCACATACCAAATTTGGTTTCGTTTGCTTGATAAATTCTCGAGTAATTCACCCTAATGCACCCTAAAACCTCCACATGTCAAATGTGGTTCCATATGCTTGCTTAGTTTTCGAGTTATGCAGAAATTTGTGTTTCATTTGTTTGGCAGACTCCCCCCAACTTAGAGAGGGGGTGGAGAGTCTAACCATCATAAAAACATCTATTGCGCCCTAAAACTCAATATGCCCAATCTGGTTTCATTTGCTTGATTAATTCTCGAGTAATGCAGAAATTTGTGTTTCATTGGGTGAGGGGGTGGAGAGTCTAACCATGATAGAAACATTCATTGCATCATAAAACCTCTACATGCCAAATTTGGTTTTATTTTCTTGATTAATTCTCGAGTAATGCAGAAATTTGTGTTTCATTTGTATGGGAGACACCCCCCCCCCCCCCCCTTAGAACCACCATAGAAAAATTTATTGCACTCTAAAACCTCAATATGCCTAATTTGATTTCATTTACTAGAATAATTTCCAAGTAATGCAGAAATTTATGTTTCATTAGTATGGTAGCCCCCCCCCATAGAGAAGGGGGTGGAGAGCCTAACGACCATACAAACATTTATTACACTCTCAAACCTCACTATGCCTAATTTAGTTTCATTTGCTTGAATAATTCTCGAGTAATGCAGAAATTTATTGCAAACTTATTGCATTTTCAACGAATTTGAACAACATTTTCTGCCGGCGTGGTTTTTTTTACATAAAAATGACTCCAAACTGATTGTCGTCTATTTTCAGCAGCCTAAAGCAATTGGAATATTACAAGATACCTTTGTAAGTCTTTGGTTAAGCAAAATATTGCAAGTGTTAAGATAAAAAGGAGCAGAATCATGCTTCGAATAGGCGGAGAAGTGCCGTCTAAATTATTGTTTTTTTTTATAATTTTGATCACGTTTTATATCTTTATATATAAAAGAGAGTTTTTCCCACGTACGTATAACTCACCATCACGGGAGAACGGCTGATCAGATCTACGTCGTCCATATATTTTGTAAATTTGTCTTCGCCCAAATTAGAATGATAGAGTACTTTGGAAAATATTCGAGATGATTGGAAAAATTCGAAAAAATTGACTATGCAGATCTTTATATATAAGAAGGATTTCTATATATATAAAAACGGATTTCTGTCTGTCTGTCTGTCTGATTCTTATGGACTCGGAAATTACTGAACCGATCAACATGAAAATTGGTATGTAGGGGTTTTTGGGGCCGGGGAAGGTTTTCATGATAGTTTGAGACCCCTCCCCCCTCTCTAATGTGGGGCTGCCATACAAATTAAACACAAAATTCTACATTACTTGGGAATAATTCAAGCAAATAAAACGAAATTTGGCATATGGAGGTTTTAGGGTGCAATAAATGTTTCTATGGTGGTTAGACCCTCCACCCCCCTCTATAAGGGGGGGCTGCCATATAAGTGAAACACAAATTTCTGCATTACTCGAGAATTATTCAAGCAAATGAAACCAAATTGGGTATATCGAGGTATTAGAGTGCAATAAATGTTTCTATGGTGGTTTGACTCCCTACCCCCCTCTCTAAGGGTAGGTCTTTCTGTATAAAACATTTATTCCATGTAACGGAGGAACATGTTATTTGCAAATGGTTGAAAAATCTTGAACGAGAATTTTGTTTGAATTGTAGAAATACTAGGAATTTTATAGTAAAAGGTTAATTCAACGGGATCGATTAAAAGATCAATCAATAAACAGTTCTGCGATTGGACCCATGAACTTGCTCATAGTAAGAAAATGTGAATGTTTGATGGTATTGATAACAAAAAACAAATTTTGGGCGGGACGAAGTTTGCCGGGTCAGCTAGTTTTAAATAAAAACGGAAAATTCGAAAATAAGAGGTACGCATATGTATGTTTCGCTGTGAAAATCATCATTTAGATCAATTTTACAGATCTGAACGATGACATACAAACTCTCTTGAAATATATTCGCTATAATTACCAACCAAAATATTCTCTAGAAATAAATTATACGGCAGAACAACGTTTTATTTTTTTATATTTTTTCGTTATAAACCTTAAAATTGCACAGATTCATGAATTCACTGTTCATTTGTATTCTCGAGAAACGTTAGACGAAAAGAATATACTTTCCAGACGCACGGCAAATGGTGATCTATGATGGTAAAAGTCATAACATGTTCCGAAAAAAAAATATTCTAAGTACAAATTTATATATAGAAGTCTTTTTTATATACACCATGTTTTAGAGATATTTTACGGCTGTGACCGTAGCAATATTACTCCGGTAAAATAATAAGGATTATGACTGAACTTTTATTAAACAGCCCAAATTTCGAAATGTAATTTTTTTTAAAAGTAAAATAACTACTTTTTCGTTAGAATGCCACTTATTATGAAATTAAAGAAAAGTAATAATGGCTTAATTTTCTTTAGCATCCTTCCTAATCAGACAGCTGGTCTTTATGCAAAGATTTTTCGGGAAAATGATAGTGATTATGCATACGCATCGATAAAAAATCAGTCACTATATCACTAATGTAATGGAGCGTTTAAAAAATTTTTACCTGTTTTTATGGAAATGCTAAATTTCGATGCTTGAAGTTTCTATTTTGGAGATTTTTGCTAATTTTGACACTTATAGCGTAATGGGTTGAAATACAGTTTGAAAGAAGATATATTTTTCGGATTTTTATAGACTCAGATGCAACATGATCTGTTCGAAGTTCTTCCACTAGTGCTAGGTGAAAAACATTAAGTTTCGGATACTTGGATTGTTGAATGAAGAAGTGATAATCCTTCATGTTCCGATTCAACTGTTTAGCATTGCCTTTAATGGTAACATTTTCGAATGAATTAGTATATTCTGAACTGGAATAATCATAGAGGATTTAACCAATTTTAATACCAGACGTATGTGGTGATTTTTTTCGCAATATTCGTTTGTTGTAATCAAATGATACTATCAAATACGCCAACAATGCTGGAAATTAAATTTGTTTTATGTTTGAAAAAAACAAAACAAATTTATCATAGCATACAGATTCTTTTTACAACCTTCTTATATTGTTTTTCTGAAAGTCTTCCAAGTTAGTTCTTAATAAACACAATACAATCAGATAAACACTAAATTGTCGATATAATCAAACCCTCCTACCTCATATCCACACTTGGCCTCTTGTCGTAGTTGATCATGGTTCTGTACTAGGAAACCACTTCCATGATGCGGACCGGGGCGAGCATTTGCCGAGACAAGCAAACACGCCAATGTCAACAGCGCGAAACGTAAACGCTCCATCACCATCGCGCGCGATACAGGTCAACAGTTCAACTAGAATAGCGACAACGACAGAACAGAACCATTTGCATACGCGATTCTGAACGACGATCTGTTCTCAATTCGCGATCCGTTCTCTGTCTGATATAATGAAATCAATGGACACGCTTGGATGCTTTCTTCACGCGTTATGAACCACTCGGGGCAAGTTTCCGAATACGACTAACTTTTTCCACCGTTCATCCAAGTAAAAGTAAGATTGTTCCATATTTCGACGAAAATAGACATCCTCTTTTTCTACCTACTATCACTCCAGGTCAACATCCCGATTGGGAACAATCGTCCATTCAAATTGTGTCGATCAATTACGTCTACCTTTACTTTGAGTGCCGATATGTAGAGTCAATAATTGAATGGTGGGGTGGTTCTAGGTTGTGTCGATCGTTATTTTGCTTCGATATTTTTTCTACCTTTGGAGGCATGGTTGCCACCACTCTAGAGAGCAATACTCAACAGAGTAAAATTCCACTCCCCCCTCGAAGCGGTATCCTAACTACCGGCCGTTTCTGATAAGAACTTTCAGATGTGAGCTACTTTCATATTAATGAATATAGAATGGAAGATTTTTCGATTTGATGCGTGCGCGGGCCGCATGTAATTGATGGCTCGTGGCTTAGTTCATGAAATTGTTTGTACAATGCGTAAGAAGTGCTGTGTGGCGTTATCAGGCGTGAATTTGTTTGTATGATGCAAATGGTATCTAGAAATTACAATGCAATGTTTTCTGTCAATTATATTGTTTCAATATCATTAAACGATTTCTATCAGGATATTTTAAAATACCTTCTCTAACATCAAAATGCAAATTGATCTCAAAATGTTAAGAGAACGACTGGATTATCAAGAATTGAAGAATGAAAAATAATATTTATTTTCTTATAATTTTGATTACTTCATGAAATCAATTAAACATCATAAACAAGACAGTTTTTTTTTACTAAACATACATTTATTTTATTTTCCGTGTTTACGAAAAAAGTATTTTGTGAATCTTCGCTTAGAATTTATGATTTCAGAAATATGGCAAGCATGCAATGCATGGATTTATTGGATTTTGTCGTCTAAATATCTGTTTACAAATAATAGGTACAATGGGGCAAGTTAAAATGCGGGGTAAGCTGGAACGGAAGTCGTAACTATCGCCGGAACTGTTCATTTGCCATGCTTATTTTTATCAGGATACAGATCCACTAAATTCACCAACTGACTGTCATATTCTAAAGATCTAAACATCTTAATGCGTTCCGTGGCATTGTTTATTTTTTGTCGTCTGTTGAATTGATTTAGAACTTTTTTAAACCAACTTAACTCGTGTCAAAAACTGTTTCCTGTAGTTTTTCTGTAAATAATAATTTCCAACAACATGTCAAATACGGGTAAAAGGTTGGAATTCGTTCGCTCACTTGCAAGCTTATCGGGCGCATTCTTCAGTCGATCCGAAAGAGGTGTTTTTTTCACATCGATCCTATTGTGTTTTTTTCATCCGGCGCGCTTGCAAGCGTGGTGAATCTCAACCAAATAAGTGGTGTACGATCGAGACACTGAGGATCCATTCAACAGATCACATATACTCATCACTTTTCTCATTTCTATCATTTCTTCCACTTTCTGTGCATAACAAATACCATTGTTTCGCTTGGTGTTAACGTAATCATCAAGCGTTGGCATTAGGGTGACCATCTTCATATATATTGCACTTGAACACTTTTTGGAACTTTTTTCATTTTTGAATTTAATTTAATAAAAATTAGATTGAATAACTATAATTTTATACTGTAACTAAAATAGAAGTTTATCTTGCTATATTTATTTTTTTTATTACCAATAAATTCTGTTCATATCGAACAGTTGACGAAATTTATTATTATGGCTGAAGGCGGGGAGGATCCCGCAACGACGCCAACGTATATCTAGTGATACGGAACCCCCTGAAGAACCGGAAGGTGAAGTAGAAATTGGAAGAAGAAAGGAAATAGAAAACGTATTTTCTGATGATAAGGAGGATGAAGAAAAACTGGATTTTCGTCAAAAAGTATACCCTGAGGGCTCCAAAGGCCCATTCATTGTGTACTTTAGGCGAAAATCCAAACCCCTCAATGTTATTCGCATCTCTAAAGAACTGACAAAAATCTTCTCCGATGTTACCGAGATTACTCGGATGGGGCCAGACAAATTACGAGTTGTCGTCACCAGCCGGACCCAAGCAAATGATATAACCCGTTGCGATCTCTTCGCGATTGAGTATCGCGTATACGTGCCCTGTCGTAACGTAGAAATCGACGGCGTAATCACCGAAAAGGGTTTGACCCGAAATGATGTACTCAAGGATGGAGTCGGTCGCTTCAAGAACTCTTCGCTTAAAACTGTGAAGATTCTTGCATGCGACCAACTGAAATCCGTATCTATTATAAATAATAAGAGAGTTCTCAGTTCGACAAATTCTTTTCGAGTAACCTTTGAGGGCTCCGCCCTTCCAAACTTCGTTTCGATAGATGCGCTTCGTTTACCTGTTCGATTGTTTGTACCCCGAGTAATGAGTTGCAACAACTGAATGCTTTGAATATTAATGACTCTCTTAAAAGCATAGTATTGCTTCCGGTAGTGAGAACATTCTTGAAAGAAAAATGTGCCTTTTTAGCAGCGTTCATTTCCCTCGATGCCTGATTCACTGCAAGAGGTCAAGGAATTGACCGCTGTAATACAGTGGAATTGCAGAAGCATCATCCCTAAACTAGATCAATTTAAATTTTTAGTTCATAGCTCTAACTGTGATGTATTTTCCCTCTGTGAAACATGGCTTTCTTCAGCCGACGAGCTGAATTTCTACGATTTCAACATTATTCGCCTCGATCGAAATGACTCGTTTGGTGGCGTACAATTGGGGATTAAAAAATGCCACTCCTTCTATAGAGTCACTCTCCCATCGATGACATGTATTGAAGTTGTCGCTTGCCAGACACAAATCAATGGCAAAGACCTCTGCATTGCCTCTATATATATATTCCTCCCAGAACTATGGTTGGCCGCCATCAGTTTTTGAATATCATCGAGGCATTGCCGGAGCCGCGGCTAATCTTAGGTGATTTCAACTCCCATGGAACAGCATGGGGGTCACCCTACGATGACAACCGTGCCACTTTGATTTATGATTTATGTGACAACTTCAAAATGACAATTTCAAATACTGGGGAAGCAACTAAGATAGCCAACCCTCCTGCACGGGCAAGCATGCTAGACATATCACTTTGCTCTTCTTCGTTATCCCTGGATTGCACGTGGAAGGTAATCCAAGATCCCCACGGTAGTGATCACCTGCCAATTATTTTATCGATCGCCAATGAATCAGGTTCTTGTGAGTCAGTCGGTATTGCGTATGACCTCACGAAAAATATTGACTGGAGAAAATTTGCAGAAATAATATCTGAAGCACTTGTTTCAATGCATGAACTTCCTCCACTCGAAGAGTATAATTTTATATCGAGTTTGATTTACGAAAGCGCACTTCAAGCTCAAAAGAAACGTGTTCCTGCTACCACTTTCCGACGTCGTCCTCCATCACTTTGGTGGGACAAGGAGTGCTCAAAGGTCTACCTTGAAAAATCATCCGCTTTCAAAAAATTCAGGAAAACTGGATTAGTGGAATGGTTTCGAAAGTACCAAGCTCTGGAAGCCAAACTAAAAGGTTTGATCAAAGCAAAAAAGCGTGGATATTGGAGGAAATTTGTCAATGGTTTGTCAAGGGAGACCGCTATGAGCACTGGAACTGGAACCATACAAACGAATGTGAGGAATACTCTGACCGTTGGATTTTGAAATTCGCAAGGAAGGTTTGCCCCGAGTCCGTCCCTGCACAACACATCGTGCCCGATATACCGCTTCAAAGCGATTATGAGAATTTTTCGATGGTGGAATTCTCAATTGCACTTCTCTCATGTAACAATTCAGCTCCGGGGTCGGACAAGATTAAATTCAACTTGTTGAAGAATCTTCCCGACTTGGCAAAACAGCGTTTGCTGAACTTATTCAACAAGTTTCTGGAACTGAATGTTGTCCCGCGTGACTGGAGACAAGCAGTCTTCCATGTTTCACAAAAAACACTGCGTCCGGAATAAACATGTCCACGCTGCTGTTCACAGTTTTGTGTTTGAGTACAAACATGAATTTTTCTGTACCTATGTTAGAAAATGTGACATGTTTGTATTCGTGGTATGTTTGGACATACGATGTTTAATCCCAATGTTTCACATGATGTTCGAACATGGTGTACAGTTTCTCTTGCATTTTCACCCCAAGCACCGGCAGTGCGTAGAGTAGAAGAAGCGAATCGGACACCACACCACCACCACTCAACGCGTGGTGTGTTGGTATGTTGACATGGAAAAAATGCTTTCCTTTCATGACAATGGGTGCTTCATCAAAAATATTGGGCAAATAAAATAAACCTCTTTTTCTGTTCTGAACAAAATAAACATCGATTGATATGAGAGTTTTTCACATTTGATATCATTATTTAGTGCACGCATCAATTTATATATTGAATTCATGTAACATTCGCTATTATTAGCTATTTGAACAAATACTAAAATTGAATTATTCAGCAGTGACATGTTAGGCGTGACGCTAACCACTCGACCACGGGAGCAACAATTTTGGCTGGATCTTTGAATACAAATGGCCAATACTGCTTGTTCGCGACGATCGCGACCCGAGCTATAAAACTAGCGGAGAAGAGGAGAAGAAAGGATAGCATATGTAGTGCAGTGTAAGTGTAGCTTTTAGTTTTTTCCTTCATTCAGTTTGTGATAACATCGAGAAATTAATGGTGTGTTTTAGCCGCTGAAATTTCTTTGCTGGTTCTGCTGTGTGCCGCTGAAGGTTGCATCTAAAACTAATTTTTGGGTATTTATTTTTTTGGTCAGCATTTGTACGACGTCGCCCGCTATGCAGTCGGCTCCCCAGACTTTAATTGCCAACATGCACGCAAAAAAAAATTGAAAGCTTCTTTCTATTCAGAGAATGTTTTCTTTGAACGAAACCAAGGATTATTTAACAGACTTGCAAAATGTGCATGAACGATCTATAAACTTTTACTTAGTCGCGGCAATACATACACACACTCTTTACAGATACACGGGCCGAAGGTTGTGCAGTCCACTGATGATTCAACAAGAGCCAAAGGTTGTACCGCTCATGACAACTCTACACGAGCAGATGATTGCGCCGGCTAGTGATCATTCTATCCTGGATTCCTCGAGTCGAAAAAGACGCACCACGCTAGATATGGGGTGCAGACTAGGGGGTCGTTGCTGATTAACGGTCAGCTGCATCCCAATAGGAAGTATCCCATGTCGGGCACACGTACAGAGCACTGAAGACTGCAACATCCCAATTATGAGAACACTTGTAATACTAACCTCGAGCCAACCGCGAGTAATCGGTTACATATTACTTACATAGTTGTAAGCAAGCATTGTCAAAATATTGAACTCCCGGCCCCGTTAGGCTGATGCCATATGAGCCTTAATAAAAATATATATTTTGGTGCATGAACTTATAGCCTCTTAGTTCGTGCAATTTTTGAAATGCGAACTAAATTTCAAGTTCGTTTCTGTGAAAAAGTATTCTACGAAGAAATGTTTTGGGATGAATAATTTCTTTCCGTGTATGAAAAGAAACGAAACGAAAGCAATGAATACTGCGACATCGGGTGATATGTTTGTACATGATGTTCTTGAATTATAAACATCGTGTTTGTTTTCACATGTCTATGTTTGTGTATCATTGTTCGTGTTGGGGATAGACACTCAACACTAGCGAGAATCATGTTCGAATTCAAACAAAAACATGGAATTTTCACATCGCGTGGACATGTGTAAGTGTTTTTCGGAAGACTGGAGACAAGTGATAGAGTAAGTGATAGCCATAGAGAGAGTGATAGCCATACGAAAACCCAACAAGCCGGCTTGCGATCACAACTCGTATAGGCCGATTGCAATGTTATCCTGTATTCGTTAGAGAAAATTGATTCTACTTCGTTTGGACAAGTGGGTTGAAACGAACAATTTGCTGACAAATACGCAGGTAAAAGGACGAACGATTGTCTCGCGCTGCTATCTTCTGAAATCCAAATCGCATTTGCTCGTAAAGAACAAATGGCTTCCGTTTTTCTCGATATCAAAGGGGCATTTGATTCAGTTTCCATGGAAATTCTCTCAGAGAAACTTCATAATCGTGGACTTTCGCCAAATCTGAATAATTTTCTGTACAATTTACTGTCAGAAAAGCACATGATTTTCTCTCATGGCAGCTCGAAATCTTCTCGTTACAGTTTTATGGGCCTACCGCAAGGCTCCTGCCTAAGCCCCCTCTTGTACAGTTTTTACGTCAATGATATGGATGATTGTCTAACTAGAGACTGCACGCTGAGACAACTTGCAGACGATGCAGTTATTTCCATCACGGGTACTAATCCCGTCGTTCTGCAAAAGTCGTTGCAAGATACCCTGAACAATCTGTTCACGTGGGCCCTCAAGCTGGGTATCGAATTCTCTACGGAGAAAACTGAAATGGTCGTTTTTTCTAGGAAGCACGAACCCGCCCAATTCCAGCTTCACCTATCCGGCAAAACGATCCAACACTCTATGTTTTCCAAATACCTGGGTGTATATTTTGATTCTAAGTGTACCTGGGGGAGACACATTGCGTATTTGAAACAGAAATGCCAGCAAAGAATCAATTTTCTCCAAACAATTACCGGAACATGGTGGGGCGCCCATCCAGGAGAACTCATTCAGCTGTACAAAACAACGATATTGTCAGTGTTAGAATATGGCAGTTTTTGCTTCCGATCAGTTGCCAGGATTCATATTCTCAAGCTGGAGAGAATACAATATCGTTGCTTGCGTATAGCCATGGGGTGTTTGCATTCGACACATACGATGAGTCTCGAAGTTTTGGCAGGAGTACCCCCGCTTACTCTTCGGTTCACAGAATTATCCTACAGATTTCTCATCCGTTGCAAGATCATGAATTCATTGGTGATTGATAACTTCGAAAATCTACTCCAGCTGACTCCTCAGTCAAGTTTTATGTCTTTCTACCATGAGTACCTTACCCACGACGTGCACCCTTCACCAGGCATCTCCAACCAAGTTTGCTTCCCATACTTTTGCAATTCCTCTATCAAGGGATTGAATGTAGATCGTGATTTCATTCGCTTGATATCTCGGCTTATGTCCAATCACTACAACCTAAACGCGCATCTTTATCGCATTGGGCTCGCAGCAAACAATCTTTGTGATTGTGGCGATGGCTACCACGACATCGAGCATGTTGTCTCCGGTTCCATGCTGCCCGCTCTCAGCTCACCAGAGCATTGAGGGCACTAGGCAGACAATCGGTTATCCCCGTCCGGGATATCTTAGGTAGCCGCGATCCTGATCTTCTGCTTCATCTATACCTGTTCCTCAGAAACGCCGATGTCAACGTTTGATGATGTTTCCTCCGTTGTATCCCTGTATCATATCCCTCCTATCCAATCGATAAACTTTTACTTAGTCGCGGCAATACATACACATACTCTTTACAGATACACAGCTCGAATGATGTGCAGGCCACTGATCATTCAACAAGAGCCAAAGGTTGTACCGCTCATGGCAACTCTACACGAGCTGAAGATTGTAGCGCCCAGTGACCATTCTACCCTGAATTCCTCGAGTCAAGAGAGATGCACCACGATTGATATTATTAGGTACAGACTATGATCAATGGTCAGTTACACCCCAATAGGAAGTATCCCGTGTCGGCCCCACATACATAGTACTGGAGATTTCAACATCCCAATTATGAGATCTTTGTAATACTAACCTCGAGCCAACCGCGAGTAATCGGTTAGATATTACTAACATAGTTGTAAGACAAAAATTGTCAAAATATTGGACTCCCGGCCCCGTCAGGCTAACGTCAGGTGCCTTAATAAAATATATATTTTGGAAAAAAAACATGTCAAATAATCACTATCTGGATAGATGAATCATATTTCGGACAACATCTTATTTCGGACACTTTGTTCTAATATAGGGTTGGTGAAAAATAAATGTCGTATTTCTGATCGAAATTTGACGCTTTATTTAACATTCTTAAAATTATCCAATTCAAGTCAAATATGCGCCGTTTTCTTCGCAAACTTGTTGCCATTTAGAAGACAACTTCATTATCCCCTCTTATAAATATAAGATGATGATGACGGTCCCGCCTCCTTCCCCTACAGAGGTTTGAGCAAGACGAGTTATCTAAAAGATAATTTATTTATTTTTCTCAACATTGAAATCAGTTTAGCAAACATGAAAAACGAACTGATTTTATTTACAGATATAAGTTCAAAAAATTTCAATGTCAAAAAACAAGCCAATACTCAGTCATGTCCGCCACAGAGCCGATACGGTCCCGACGAGGCCCTTGCAGCCAAGTGGTCCACCAGAGCACAAGTCCAACCGCCAGCCTTGTTTTGGATTGACTATGAATACCCTCATTCAGAGAAATCGAGAAAATTTCCTTTACGAAAAATTCCTAGACCGGCACTTAAAAAACTTTCAATTTAATATCCTTTATATCTGTGTATCGCGCGCGACGCTTTCGTAGAGCTTGAGCTTGAGCTTGAGCTTGGGTAGACTGTACAATTCGTAGTTGCTCTCCGTGATTGACCTGAACCAACCAAATTGCACAAAGAACACACAGAATGACGCTTGGGACTAGCAAATCATTCTCGTTGTGCAATTTCCGGTGATTCGAGCTTTAAATGATCAATAACGACGCCGGCCACGTCCTTACAGTCACCAGGGGAAGGGAAGGAATGTTAGTATGATAATCGCCGCCCGAAGGCCAGAAGGGTCGCCTCTACAGCGTGGTTCCCTAGCGATTATCATGGAAGGGACAGTTGTTAGTAGGGTTAGGTGAGTATCAGGATTCACTGAGGTAAGTGATGTGATTATGTTAACGCGAACCTGTAAAAACAATTGGACTGGTTATATTTTATTATTTATCACACGTATTTTTCATAGAAATCCAATCGCGACGGGGGAGAGTTGAGTGTGGGAAACCTGATAAGGTAACCGAGGGAACTTCTGTCAAATTATTATGATATATATCGTTATTAATTACGTGTATCATTTATCGAGCTCCATTTGCGACGGCGGAGAGTTACCTTTGGGAAACCTGAGAATGTAACCAAGGGAACTTCTCTAAAACCAATCGTACCGCCGATATATTCCATTGTTCAACGAGCGTACCCTATCAATTTCCAATAGCGACTTCGGAAAGTTATGTTTAAGAAACCTGAGATGGTAACCGAGAATTTTTTTTTTATCAAACTTAAATCACGAAAAAAGAAGAAATTAAAGAATTAAATAAATAAAAAACTGTAGAATTATAGGAGTAATCATTTAAAGTATTAACATTTTCTAACAGCCCACGACGAAACAGTTAAACTTCTGTTTTAGTGAGAACGAGAACGCTTCAACCACAATTATATTACGCGACGCGCAAACTATTACTACTTAAAACAGACCACACTTTTCGAACGAAAAGTTATATTCATATGGATATACATATACACACAACTAAGCTACGAGAAAAAAGAGAGTTCTGGAATAAATTTGAAAAATAATAAAAAAAACTCATCCAATAAACACACAAAAATATACCCTCCGCCCCATCTACTAGAATTAATTTATTTGATAATAAAGAACGATCTCACCAATATATAATCCGAGTGTAGATTTTCCATTCATCAATGCAAAATCTTGCACAGAATAATCCACATCGCCGTGGAACAAGATTGATTGCATACAAGCTTGCATAAATATATGCATCTACAAGTATCAAACTGTGATCATGCTGCCAAAAGGTCATACAAAATCACTACCACTGGCACACACACACTTCGCGTTTGACTAGCTGATGGATTATAGCGAAACACACACAAACACAACGAACGCGTGGAAAAGAAAATGGAATAGATGAACACAGAAGCAGAACAAGCCGTGCTATCACCACTACACTCTCTAACAGCACAAAATGGAGCACCAGGAAGCAATACTTTCTTCAGCCTTGTCGAACTCATGGAATGAAAATTACACACTTCCCATTGAATCCGGAGTTAGACCTGAATTCACTGCGGCAAACGAACGTGTTCCTTTAAACTTTCACACTTTTTAGCACCAAAGACCACTTTCTACGACCGAAATTCAGAAAACAGAGAGGAGCGTAAATGCGCACGTCTATCGCGAACCGATGCTCACTAGAATATCCGCGCGACGCTCAAACTTTCGTAGACTACTTTTATTTTTTTTTAAACTAATACGGCAGAATAAAAATAAAAATAGTCCATCATCACCAAGATCATGACAGACATAATAGAGATCGATACAAATTTAAAAAAAGATGATTTAAAAAAAATTAAATAATCTACATAATATAATCCGTTCAAAAAGAACTTCGTCAGATTCATTGAAAATATTGAAAAAAACTGCAAAAAAATTGTCCACATTAAATTATCCGTTCGTATAAAACTTCGTCAGTAAAGATCTTCGTCATAAAAATAAACAAAAACTCGTTCGGCTGTTAAGAAAACACAGCTTTTACATGTGAAATACAGTGCCTCTTAAATTCTGTAAGTGTTGTTGCGCATTTAATATGTCTTGGCATCGAGTTGAGTGCATTTATTTCTTTGAAGTACAACGAATTTGTGAAGCACATGACAAGAAATTAAATGTTCTTAATTCATTCGCGTTTCTAGTGTTATAACTATGGAAGTCACTTCCTCTTTCAACTCGATCACACAAATATCGAGGCAGCAAACCAGCAAAAAATTACTTTACAAATGAACACCATAGTTAAATAAACAATTCTTTGCTTCACGGATAACCATTGCAAAGCGTCCAACATTAAAGATGATGAACTGAATCTGTTACATTTTAGTATTTTAGTATTTTGTTTTGCAAGCGCTGTAATCTTGATATTTGTGTGTCATTGACTAAAAATAAAATGGAAGAGCAAAAGTCTAAATGAGGAGAGATGATTGATTTGTATAGCTGCAAATAGCTAAACCGTTTTTCAATCGACATAAGATTCCATACTTTTTGTCAATTTTCTTGATGACATTGTCAATGTGAGTGTTGAACTTGAGTTTGTCATCAATAATCACGCCAAGATATTTAATTTTCCGAACACGATCAATAGTCTCATCATCAATTACAATAGAGACGTTTTCATTAGAACGATTTCGCGAGATTACCATGTATTTAGTTTTATTTATGTTCAATTTTAACTGCTTATACTTCAACCGTCTACTTAAAGAATGTAAATCTCCATTCAAATGTAGCACGACCTGATTTAAATCATTAGCTGCAATGAATAACACAGTATCATCTGCAAAAAGATTGATTTCACAAAATCGTAAAACTCGTCGCATGTCATTAATGTACATAATGAATAAAATGGGCCCTAATACACTTCCCTGAGGTACCCCAAGATTATTCCCTACGGGACTGGAAATGAAATCGTTAAAAGCAGTCCGTTGAGTTCTGTCATATAAATAGCTTTCAAACCATTTATATGCAGTACTCGTAAATCCAAAGCGCTTAATCGTGTTCAACAACAAGGGCCTAGAAATTGTTTCGAAAGCGCGTTTTAGATCCAAGAAAACAGCAATGATATTCTCTTTGCACTGTAGTTTCTCTTTCCATTTTGCTAATACCAAGTTCAATGCGGTTTCACAGGAATGACCTTCCCGATATCCCGATTGTTCTGGTATTAGCAAAGCATTGCAATTTTAATATTCGAGCAGCTGGCCTTTAACGACTACTTCTAATATTTTCTCTAGCGTGTGCAACATATTGATGGGACGAAACTCTTCGGCTTTAATCGTTCCAGCAACCTTTTGAATTGGAACTATTAAAGATTCCTTCTACACCCTAGGCACATGTCCAGTTTTTTTTTTTATCTTCGCTTATTTTTCGTCGGCCTATTTCCGCCACTTTAGTGCCAATCACCGACAACAGGGAGGCGACTCCACCTGTTCCTACCTATCAGACTCAACAACTCATGAGCCGGGCCAACTTCTTTTACTTCCCCTCCGAAGGAAGACGTAACCAGAGATTTTTCGCCTCAGAAAATCCCAACGACGCCAGCTGGGATTGAACCCAGGCCGATCGGATTGTGAGGCTGTTACGCTAACCACACAACCACTGGCGCCGTCCACATGTCAAGTTAGCAAAGAATTATTAATAAGGTCCAGCAAGATGTGATCGATGACATGAAAGCAATCTTGAATAACTCTAGCATTGACATTATCCACTCCAGCCGTTTTTCCTAAAGAAAAACAAATAGTTCTAAGTTCGTTTGATGTAATTGGGTGAAAACTTTCAAATCTACAACTACTATTAACCGGCTGTTTTATTTCATCAGGTTCATCAACCAATTCAATGGACTGATTGATCAATGAAACTCTATTGACAAAATAATCGTTAAACTTAGATGCTATAGCCTGTTCAGTCTGTTCAAGTGTGCCATTAAAAGTTATGGACCACGGTTTGCTATTACTAGGTTTTAATAAAGATTTCTAATTGTCCATAACTCCTTGCTGTTGCTTTGATGCAGATCAATCTTCCTCTGAATATATTCACAACGAGTTTTCTTAATCGATTGTGAATATCTATTTTTCATAGGAACAAATTTTTGCGTAACAAGCCGATTTGTACACGTTTTCAAAGTATAAGTTAGAACAGCTGCTGATTCATCTAAATTACCGACCTCGAATGGAAAATCCTGGCTTCTCACTACAAGATTCGAAACAGCTTCGAATATTTCCTCCCGCACTTCAATTTCACAACATCTTCGTTTACCACGAGATTATCTACAATATTGATAATTAAAGTCTCATGATCGCTTATTTCCAAATTGGTATCCGTGACTGTGCAAATAGTATCAAAATTGGAATAAACATGAATAAAACAATTAATAAACAGTAAAACTTCTGTGCCTGGAAATGCGAGTAAATTCATGTACTGTTTGTTTCAAATTGAAGAAATCGGATACACGTTTCAAATGGTTCGAATTGTAGTCATCACGCCAATTAATATTGAAATCACCAGGTAATATATTCAATTTGCCAGAGTTAAGGAACATTTCAAGCCAGTTTTCTAATATTTCAAGTTTGTATTCCGTTTGGGTTGAAGGAAATATTAATTTTCCACAGCAATTGGGATTTTTTCGACTCAAGCGTAACTTTTGAAAAGGGCGCATCGATTTTAGTAGGAGAAATCTTTGATAATTTATATCTCAAAAACTATGAGTCGTACCGAAATAGCGTCTTACAAAGAGTTATAGAGTATTGATGTCTAAACATAAAAAAATATACACTGAGAAAAAAAAATAGTACCCTTTTTTTGTTTTAAAAAAAAACTTCAATATGCACTATCCAAAATACATATTTTTTAATTATTTTTTTTAATTATTTCATATAAAATAGAAGCCATGTAGAAAATTTAAAAAATGGGTCCAAGATGGTAAAACTATTTTTGACGAACTTTGTCGAACATCGAATTTTTATGAATTTTCGAAACTTTGAATTTTTGTATGTTAACAATCATTTTTAGCCACAAATTATGATTCCTGATGTGATTTAAAACAAAAAAGCTCATTATAAATCTCCTTCTAAATGTGGCCATTCTCGAGATATTTTTAAAAATATTTTTAATTTATTGTCTTTTTTCTAGTAAATATTCCCTTTTAATATGTTTGTCGTGTTATACCGTCATGTTCATGAAATTTTATGAATTTGCTTATAATTTCCAACAACTTTTCCAAATGCATCATCATGGTAAAAATATATGTTTAGGAGTTACGTTGTAAATCATTTGAACACATGTGGGTTAATATAAAACGTAGCGATATTAAAAAATGTTTTTTTTTTATCTATATACAAACACAACATTCATAAAAGGAAAAAATATAATTCTCCTCAATTTGGTCAAATAATTCCTATATTTATCGGAGTTTAAGAGATACTAATAATAATACTAGCATTTATTTTTTATCAACATTTATTTTTATCAACTAACAATTTTGTTGTATATAATTTATTTTCTTCATTATTTTCTTATATTTCTATACACATTATGATAACTGGCTGCATTGTCGTTAGAGTACACATTGCTGCTACTTCACTCTCGGATACAGGTACAGAAGAATGATACTTTTGGGTACCTGGAATTTGTTTGGTGTTATCATACATGCTACTCAACTCTTCCACACACTGATCATATTCTTCTGGTGACATATATGAAAATGACCATTTTGTAAGATAGTCTTCTTTTCGCTTGCTAGCCCAGTCAAATAACGTTTTTGCACTCGTAATCGGATGTTCTTGTTGCCATCCGTTTTAATGTGCCACCAATTGCATCACAAGGTCCTTTGCTGTGTGATGTTGCAAAAAAAATGCCATTCAGCATCAATGTCGTATTTCGATTTTAACTGACATAAACTCGCAACATTTTTCCTATTTTTATTCTTTTTACCTATATTTTATTCTTTTTACCTATATTTTATTCTTTTTACCTGCATTTGTTGTTTCAAAAATGTTACCAATTTAGAAATAAATACTTGCACAGCTATTGTGTCATGACTTAAAACTTCCGATATAACTACTAAGCTTAAATTTTCCAGAGAACCTTTTTCATCTCTATAATAAACAACGAATGGATGAATTGTTGCTTGATCATTGTTCCAGTGATAACTTTGAACTTCATCTTGAAGCACAAATGAATAATTTTCGGAAAAATCGCAAATCACAACAACCTCATTTTCTTGCGAATTAGCTTTTATATTGTTAAGAAATGTGGACTGTTGTGTTTTAATGTAATGATGAGTAAATAATTTTTCTATTTTTTCGCAAAAATACGATACAAATTCTTCCACCGGTTTTACAAGATTTTCTATGTCGCATCGATCAGTAGAAATCCATTGTGCATAAATGATTTTAATAAAATTACGTTCCTGAAGCTCATCTAGAAACCAGTTTCCAAATTCGTGCATTGTTGGGAATTTTTTACATTCACGAAGGTAACAGTATTTTGATCTATTTGATATGTTACATAGTATTTTTTTCCATATATTCTTTGCATTCAATGTTAAAGGAACATTTTTGAGACTATGAAGCATAAGATTTACACAAACACAAACGTTATGATTTCCTGAACTACTCAGCAATTTGCAATGCTTCGGACGCATTGATGCAAAAGAGCTAAATCCAATTTTGCAATTTGGATTAAGTTCCTTAAATCTGTTGGAAGTTTCCCGTAATGATGTTATTAATAAATTTTTTTTGGATGTGTTGACGCTTCCCATCTTTGGCTACAGAAACATAGTCTCTTTCTCCAGGTAATGATCAACTGATATCGTCGTCATTATAAAATCCCGAAACATGATTTTTAACATCTTCACTTAAACTTGGTCCATATTTGCTATGTGGTGTCGACAATACACCTTTTTCATTTACCAGTTTTTTGGCTTGAATTGCCATATATTTATTAACGCCAAATTCTTCTCCCATTATTTGCGAGGACCAAGCCTTAGGCAAAACTGTTAAAATTCAAACTTTTTCTGATCTTGTTGTCTCTGTGTGGTCCAATTTCTCTTTGAGCTGATTGATAATCCTAGTTAGGCGCATCATATACCGTATGGGGTGTATGATGCTGTATTTGCGCTTGTTATACGATTTCATGTTTGCTGGGCAAAGTTGGTTTTATCAACCAATCCATGATTTGATGATTCTTCCGAGGAAGAGCTCTTCAGATAACACACGATTTGATTCATTCATAGTGATTCAAGTAACGCTGTAACACTTGTGGAGAACAACATGTGGGCAATCACTGCGGTGCGACTGAGCATAAGTGTCCATATTGCAGGGGAACCCTACGTGAGCTCTCGGCACGTGAAACTTACAAGAGTCGTAACAGTAGCGCTTTTTGAAGGAATGCTTGAAGCAAAAATGTGTCCGCTCCCAACATTCAATAAGTCTCATCGGTTAGCTTGCCTAAGACATAGAGTGCAACGGACAAGCAAAATTAGGCTGCCTTTGAAATTAGGCTGCTCGAGTTAACCAATTGCTTGTGTCTATTCCCCTTATGGAAACATGTCATCAAATACGAAATCAAATGAACATATCAGTTTTTTAAATTTTATTTCATTTACATACTAAATTCTCAACCGATGCCGGTTGTGCATCAGTCCTATGGCCTATACTCCAACTCCATCACGAAGGTCCTGATCTGCATCGGAGCCAACTCAATCTCGTACCCATCATTGTTCACATTACGAAGACTTTCCACCGTATCAGCGGGACCCGACACAACATTCGAGTGCTTCGGGTACTCCGCCGAAGGGTGCTGCAGATACTCGGGATCCGGTTTGAACTTCAGGCGTGTGTTTTCCTCCTTCCACTGGTTACCGGCCAGGGTGGTTTCGTGAACTTCCTCAATGCTGAACGAGCGGAAGATGTCCTGTAGGTTGAATTTCACCGGCTTCGAGTAGGTTGGGTCCTCGTCCTTCTCCAGCAGGTGCTCGAAGCGCACCAGGATGCTGTTTTCCTTCCATGGTTCGAATGACATTAGGTTCACGTTCAGTGGGAGGGACAAGGAAAGGGCCGAGTACTGTAAAAACAAGTTTGAATAAAATTTTATATAGATTGGATTTTTTCCGAATACGTACGATATTGTTGAAGCGCTTCTGCCACTCTTCGTATTTGACGTCGGTGGTATCGCTGAGGAACACCCAATTGGGAAGCAGAATTTGGTTCTGAAGGAACCGTTCTCTTGCTTCCAGAGTCGGGTTGCTAGTTGCCTTCGATCCGAACATTATATAGTGTTTTCCCCTAGCAACGAGTCCTTTTCCGTACGCACGCTCATCCAAAGCTTCGTCGACACCGAACGAATCATCATGTAGCAGTCTGCGATGAACCATCAGTTCCAGTGAGCCATCCTCCAAACTGGCTCCTCCCTGTGCTCGATCGTTCAAAACCGCCAAACGCATTTTCTCATCCTCGAGCGCGATCTTAGTCGTCACTGGGTAGTAGTTTCCAGCGATCGGTTCCTCCAGGTGAAGCTCCCAGGTGTCACGATGATTGCGCACCCTCTTGATCATCTCTCGACCGTTGGAATCGGTCCAGAAAATACCATCCGACTGAGCGGCTGTATAGAACCTCGATACAATTTCTTTGCCCACTCCGTCCTCCACCGGAATGGATCCCACCAACCATTCAAGCTCGACATGATTCTCGTCCGCATAGACGCGAATAACTTGACTGATCCAATCATTGAACACTTGGTGCACTTCCTGGACAACATCCCCCTTCACAACATGCAGCTGCACGGTGTCTGCCACGTGTTTCTCAGTTCCGTTCGGACGGAAGATATAAGCCCCAGAGGAACGATTTCTGGCTTCGTAATTGTTCCCGATCGCACCCTGGTAGTAGACGAAAGTTTGCCGCAGCCGACTGCTGATCCCGTTCGCGTCGATTGTGCTGAGGAAACCGTTGCTGTCGAAGCTGATGTTGAGGTATTTGTTTCCTATCGTGACCTCTTCCGAGTGCCACTGGTGTTGAGGTTCGTCAGCTTGCATGATAACGGAAGGCTCATGGATCATATCGTCTACGGTTTCGATCACCCGCGTGACGAAGAACGACTTGTAACCCAGCGGTGGCAATTCGCTGGCCAGGAAGACCAGCTCGTGGCTAGCATTGCTGAAGCGGAAGTTCAGATTTTGCAAGGTACCGGGAATGGGTACCAACTGAGAGGTAATTTCGATGCCTCGATAGTCCTTGACGATGTATTTGTTGCCCGTCACCGGTAGACGGACGTATTGATATCCGGAATGGGCCAGCGGATTGTACAGGGTCACCATGAAGCTGTCTTTAGACTCGGTAAGTTCGCACTTGCTGATGTTGAGTAGATGACACGTGTCGAACTCAAAGGTGAAATCGCGTTTAATTCCATGCGCCAGCTTTCTGGGGTGAGCTTTCGTTTGCCCAGGGTCGACAATTTGGTTGAGGACGACCAGGGTATTCGCTCCGCATGCTTTGATCGCCCGGTGGAGCATCCGATCGTAGTCGTTCGCTACATGCTGCTTCTGCGTTCCGGTTATGGCATCATGATGCTGCATAACACCCATAGCGTCTCGCAGGAGATTCAGATGGGGATTGAAATGGTTCTCTTTGACGGGCGCTAGGGCAGAGAGTTGTTTGCAGACCTGCAAGAAATGGTTGCCTACGCGTTCGAAGCGCTTCACCGTTGGTCGTGACGTGAAGTAGCCGGTCCAGTATGAATGGTTGTCCGAGGCGTATGGGAAGAAATCATCCGACTTCGTTGGCCATGTGATGTCCGCTTCGTGAAGTGCCTTCAGATAACAGGATGGTGTTGAGTAAAACACGTTGACGTTAGAGCCATTCGCTTGCCGAGCGTTTGTGTATCTGGAAAAATTCAAAAATCAATTCAATTATGTAGTCTCTCCCTTGTCGGTTTAACGAATACTTTATGAGCTTATCTAGATTTTTGAACCACATTTCAGCGTATTGATAGTGGAAATCTTCACCCATTGTAAGTACAATATTATTGGTACGATACGACACACTCATATTATTTACAGTGCTTATGAACAGGTCAACCTGCAGCAGAGAAAATTAAAATTTATGTACATTCATTAGCCAACGAATAAAACCAGTTGGTGACCAATCTCTCTGACCGATGTTCCCGAGTTCAAAACACATTCCTATCCTACGGAGCTATTTACAGTAACACAACACCATACATCAGAGTGCAGTTCCGCACTTGGATGGATTACCTGATCAATTTGTCCAAGTTCTTGAAGTAAACGTTAGCGTCCATGAAGGTAAAATCCCCACCCATGGTCAGTAGGATGTTGTTTGTCCTGTAATGCTTCGCCTGCTGGTCTATATAGAATAGGAATTTATCGACCTATCGAGTCCAGAAGTTGGTCTTCGATTAGAACTGAAACATCACCATATTCATAGTACAAGCGATCTCACCTTATCATCGACATTATTTTCCGCGCTCAGGGGACTATCAATAAACGGTTCGTCCGAGCAGAGGATGTCGAAACAGAATCCCGGGGGTGCTTGATACAGATTGTACAACACCCCAGTGAACAGATCGCTCTCCTGCAAATTCGCACTCGACTTCCAGATCATTTCCGCGGTTTGCTTCTCCATTCGTAGCTTCTTGTCTTCGTAATCAAGCCGACCGAAAAACAGCCCATCGAATCCCATCTGGGTGAAAATCGATGCCTGCTCCCGGGAATGTCCGAACGGATCGATCTGCCATCCGATCTTGGGTCGACCACACTCGCCGAAGGTATCATTCAACAGGCGCAATCCCCACGTGAACTGATCGACGATCGATTGGTAGTGGGTGGCAGCCTCGTCGTTCATGCTCCACGCTCCACCGATAAACTCGAGCCGACCCTGGTTGACCAGCTCTTTGACCTGCTCCTGCAGCTCTGGCGTTTGCTCTTTCCACCATTTGAAGAAAAAGGCCGACTCAACGTAGATGAATTTGCGATCGGGGTTCCTCAGCAGTGACTCGATCACGGAGTCGATGATGTACTGAACACCCGCCTTTTGGATGAGGGTTTTGCCTGAAAAATTGAGAGCAAATGTTTAGCCTAAGAAGGTAGTGTTGGTGCAGGCGATGATTCTTACTTCCATAGTAGTACTGATCGACGGTCTTCAGCCAGCCGACGTCATCGTGGGTGTGTGCTACCAGATGGATGTTCAGCATATTTTTCTCGCTTTTCGTGCATGACTAGAGAACAAAAGAGGTAACATAAAAAACAAAAGCGAGATGAGCGTCGGTGTCCATGTTGATATCGATGCATTGTTTATAAGATACGATTTAGACTCGGTTTGATCTAACGTAATCTGTTGTCACAGAATGTTTGTACATGGTTACGATTTTGCGCCAGGTGTGCTTCGTTTCCAATAAAAATCGTTTGTTCAGATTAAATCGGTTCGATCATGTACACGATTGATGTATTTTTTGTTGTTGTACGCATAGATAGCGTTAATCAAAAATGTTTTGTCAAAAATGCAACACAAAAGTGTCAATTGGGTGTATATTTGTATCCATTAATAAATTATGAATTATTGAGTGCAGAAATGTTATTGATAGAGTCACTCGTGCATGTAGAAGTATAGCGTGGAACATTTGTTTCTCTTTTCTCACATCACTTTTAACCCTTTGCGGTCGTATTAAATGTTTATATGGGTGTCATACTGGTCGTAATTACTTTCTCTTTAAAGAGCATGTGTCATGTAAGATTATGAGGACTTAGTAGGATCTGTTTATTTCTTGTAAAATTTAGGTATGTATTTACTGAACAAAGTGTTTTAATGTATTTTTATATAAAAAAAATCGTTTTCCAGATAACAGCAAATCTCGACGCTTCATGCAACTCTAAGACATTAGGTATCAAAATTAAATTTTGAAAACTCCGAATTTCGTATACTCCCCCTTTGGGTAATTTCTCGATTTTCAAAAAACTTAAATGTTGCCATTTGCGAAATTAGTAAATGAAGTCCGATTGAGGTTTTCTAATCAAGTCCCGTTTGAAAATTCGAAGGTGACTTTTGACGTAGAACTACGTCTTTCAGAAAAGGTGCCAAATCAGAAAACACGTCACGTTTTTGTGAAATAAAGTTAACGTTAATGTTGCATTTTTTCCCATACATCGATTGGCACTCTAGTGTAGATATAATAGGGAATATTCATGCATACTTCTTCTTCTTCTTATATGGCACTAACGTTCCTAGAGGAACTCCGCCGTTTCAACGTAGTATTACTTGCGTCATTTTCATTAGTACTTAGTTGAGATTTCTATGCCAAATAACACGCCATGAATGCATTCTGAGTGGCAAGCTCTAGAATACGCGTGACCACAGTGCAAGTCAGAGGAAATTTCTTTGAAGAAAAATTTCCCCGACCAGAACGGGAATCGAACCCGAACCCCCGGCATGTTAGGTTTGACGCTAACCACTCGGCCACGGGAGCACATTCATGCATACACAATGCTCAATATTATATAGAACCTGGGCTATAACAAGAAACCATTAATAGTATAACATTTCATGGTGTCCAGATGAACAAAGTACAAAGTACAAAGATATTCCAGCATTTTTTCAGAAAAAGAATCCCTTAATTTTTATGGAGATCCGAAGGCAAAATTTATGGAATTTCCTGTAATCTCAATGGATCTATAACAGGTGTCAGTTTGCAGTTGTTTGTTTTTTTTTATTGAAACTATTCACTTTTGATGCCTTATTGAATGTCACCTCGTTTGTAACAAGTTTAAAGACTTTTGAGTCACGTTGTACTTCAGAACAGTTTTCCGCTGTCAAAATATAATTGAAAAAAAAAAGAATTTTCTCTCTCGGTATTTTAGGAATTTCCAGTGAAATTTAGTTTATACGACCTGATATTTCCGACAAAGACATATTCTATGAGAGGTGAACAGATATTATGTTTAATTGTCATCGAATAATGCGCATAGCAATTTCTTTGTTGTTTAGGGGCAAAACGGCCAATGGTGGATAATGACACAATTTTCTGAACCCTTGTGCTGATAGACCCGAGGGTATAATGTTATGTTATGTTATGAGTAACATGCTGCTCTTGAAGGGATCACTTTTGTGGCTTTGACCCTAGGAAAAAATGCCACCTCAACCGAAACTAAAGGTGGAAACAGAATACCGCGTTGTGCGTTGCTTCTCATCAGTCATTGCTTGCGTTTTGTACTAAAACATTCGCCCGACGCAGTCTGTTGATTTACAGTCACAATCTGGCATTCGCGTCACCACTTTTCATGTAAACAAAAACAAAATAAAATTCGTATGAAAATTTTGTTTTTGTTGTGTCCACGGATCAGTTGAATGTTTTTAAAAACAACACATTGACATATCCGCGCTGGCGGCATTGAGCTTCGTTTATTGGTTTAGGGGAGCGTGAAAGAATAGCTGATTTTCAGTCGGAATGAACACGTTTTCAAAATTAAAATTATGAATGGAAATTAGCTTTTCCATACCAAACTAGTATTCTATTAAAATGAAAAACATTTTTGTTTGCAGGTGGTGAAAAAGTCTCATACGAAATTGTTTATGAAGACAACTCTATATTATGATGACAAAATTCAGCAACAATGTTGGAATTGTTTAGCCATATGGTTAAATGAAAGTCAGAAACACGTGTTTCAAGTAATCAAATGACATTATGTGAAAATTTTCACTCAAATTTTAGAATTTGAAAACCGACTTCGTGTCTTCTAATCTGATAGAGATTACACTAACGAGTTGGGTACCCAAATTATGGCCCTAATTTGAAGTTGCCACCAGACGTCGACACCATGCCACTGTCATCGCGAATTTGGCGCAAGCAGTTTAGAACAAATGTTAGCGCTTAGTACAACGATGCTAATGACGCAACGCATTATTGTGTTCGACCAAAACGCAACAAAATTCAATTCACTAATTGTTGTATTTTGATTTGTGAGTTAGCAGAGAAGCGATATTAGGAATGTACGGAACAGTAAATTCATTTGTAAGTGAAAAATTTAAATTATTGAAATAGTTGTACTGGTGGGGCGAAATGGAGAGTGATAGTGTTGAGATCACATCCAATGCATGATGGAAAGTGATGTGACCAGTATTCAACTCTATTTTTGTTCGCTTTTTCTGCTTGTTCTTTTCAGTTGCTGGGCAGACAAACGATGTGAGATACCGAAATCATTCCTCTCGCAAGCAATAAACTTCTTTGCTTCGTATATTACAAACCCGTCTATTAGGGTGCCATGAAAATGGTCATCTCGAATTTGAGAAAGTTACCCCCAAAAAAATGTTCACCACCTCGAAAAAACACCCTATTCAAAATATCAGCTCAATCGGGCTTAAGAAAGAGTGGCGCAAAGCGGTCAAAGTTTGAGTTTTTTGAAAATCAAAAAATCACCTAAGGGGAGAGTAAAGGAAATCGGGGGTTTCGAAAAAAAAAATGTTATTATTGTCTTAAATTGCGTGAGACGTCGAGGTCTAGCGTCATCTCGAATTTTTTTGCTTATCATATAAAACCTATAAACCTAAGACAATTTTATTCATTTGGAAACATTTAAATACCTGATTTGACGCAGTGCAAAAAAGTGGACAAACCAAGATCATATTTTCGGCTGGACAAACCAACATCATTTACCCTATAACCTTTGTATTGGGTGCGCGACTTATTTCCTTCCGTTTTTTGCCGTTTTTTGCATGAAAAACACATTCGTTTGAAAAACACATTCATGAGTTAATACAATATTGAAAGAATTGGACATCGTTAGCCACTACTTTTTAATGTGCTCCCGTGGCTGAGTTGTTATCGTCACACATTATCATGCCGGAGGTTCGGGTTCGATTCCCGTTCTAGCCGGAAGATTTTTTCATGAAACAAATTCGCACTGTAGTCACGCGTATTCTCTAGAGCTTGCCACTCCGACGAATGCATTTAAGGCGTGTTACAGGCAGTTTTATGGACTATTCTAATATTTTTTTTTCAGAATTTGAAAAAAAAAATTTTTTTTGAGAAAAAACGAATTTTCATTTTCAATTTTTTTTTGGAAATTTGTTTCCTATTTTTTTTTTAATTTGAACAATTTCTAATGTTTCATTGCCAAATTTCTTTAGTCCTCTTAGTTTATTCGATTTTTTTTTCGAAATTTTAAGTTTTTTTAACTTTTTTCGAAAAATGAACTTGAAAAATCTAGGAACTAAAAATTTTAGTCAGAGAATGAAATATTGGATATGATTAAATCTTTCATAAAAAAAATGAAAATTGAACTGAAAAAAAATATTTAAAAATTGAAATTCCTTTTTCCAAAAAAATATATAAACTTTTTTAAATTCTATATGAACATTATATGAATAATTCATGAAACTTACCAACAAGTCAACATACATCGAAAGAGGGGCACTGTTACAGGGAATAATAATAAGCAAGCGGTCATTTTATCTGTTTACCCTCAATGAATAGTATGAAGGGAAACATCAGAGGAAAGTTGGCTTCGCCTAGTTGGATTTTTTCATTATTATTTACTGGAGGCGATCTGGCGTAGTGGTAACATTCGTACCTCTCAAGCTGAAGGTAACGAGCAGTGCTACCACACGTACAGATTTATTTTTGAAAAAATTACACATATGCCAATTAGGGTAACACGGGGTGATTTGGTCATATGGGGTGATTTGGACCACCCCTTTATCTCAAAAATTACGGCTCAACTTGGATTTTCCATAATGTCATTTCCTTCTATTGTTGAACCGTATATACCTAAAGTAAAAAAAGTTTGGTAAAACTTCACAAGTAGAGGGAAACGGTAGCATAAATACAGCAAGTACTTTAAGCGTCAAAAAATGTGAGTTTTCCGATCGTGGTTTTAATGTTTTTCCAGCTGACTAAACAAACTTTTCGCGTATTGTGCAGTAAAGTTCTGTTCGCCTACAGAAGAGGAACAATTTGATGTAGCCAAACTGTATGTTTGATAACAATAAATGAAATTAACTGCATTTTAATTTTTGCGTGTTGTGTGGGGTGACATTGTCACGTTTCTGTGGGGTGAATTGGTCCTACAGGTTTGAGACTTTTCTTTGGTCTAATTGATTCCAGATGCCGCTGAATTACAAGAAGAGGATGGACATACAACGTTGGAAGAAGGAGGAGCTTGAAAGAGCAACGCAGGCAATCGAGAAAGGATTTTCTTTGACCAAGCATCAAAAGTGTTTGAAAATGCTCGACCAACAGTGAAAAGATTAATGCAGAAATCGAGATGGTGTCAATCCAACTTTTCTGGTCTGGAATCTGGCCAAGACACCTGGTATCGATCCCAAAACATTGTTACTGATTGTAACATTATCCCAAAATACTTTATATAAACATAAGTATATTTTTTTCGATGAAACACACACTGTACCAAATCATCTCGCATCAAATTTTAATGTCCAAAAATCATTTCTTTTATTTTATGATATATTTGGTAGATTGAAGCTTTATATAATGATTAAACAGAGAGAGAAAACAAGTGTAACTCAGTATACAATGTGACATTTTTTATTTAGACCGTATTGGTTTGGAAATATTAGGCGATTTGCTTAGGTGGTCCAAATTCCCCCCTTTTCCCCTAATTGAATTCTAGTCGCATAGAAATATTGAACGAAGGCTGAAAACATGTTAACTTTGAAAAATCATAATTTAAAAATGAAAATTAACACATCTGTGATTTTTGGATATGTTATGTAAAAAACCATCAGCTTTCAAGAAAAAATATAAATATAATATAGCATCCTTGGCCCCGGAACCATGTAAACCATAAAAACTATAGAAAAAAATACGAATCAATTTTTTTTTCGCAAGTCTACTCTTCATGAATGGCGTTAACGTTCCCTGTGGAACTTTTGTCGTCTCAACGTATGCATTAACTAACGTCATTTATTAATACTTAGTTGAGATTTCTTAAGCCAAATAACACGCCTTGATTGTATTCTGAGGGGCAAGCTCTAAAATTAGCAAGTCTTATATTCTTCAAAAAATACTATCTAATTGATTTCAATTTTATGTGTCGATCATCTGAATTGGTTCAGTAGATCAAAAGTTATGAATTTTCTGTGTTGTAAAAAAAGAGGAAAAAATTTATTTTTGGACCATCGGTTAACTCGGAAAAATCATAACTCGCAAACGAAAAAAAAAACACTTCTCTGGTTTCGACATATGTGAAAAATCCTCAGCTTTCCTGAAAAAATATAAAAAATATAGCGCCTTTGGTCCCGAGCCCATCAAAACAACCATGAAAATGAAAACAAAAAATATTGTGAAACCTGTGCATAATCGTAATGTGCGTTCGGCCGAAAATATTGCTGCTGTTGCTGCCAGTGTGGAGGAAGACCCGAATGTTTCGATTCAACGGAGTGCTCAGCAATTTGGCTTTTCAAACACATCATTGTGGCGAATTTTGCATTTGGACTTGCACCTACATCCATATAAAGTCCAACTGGTACAAAAATTAGAGCGTGGTGACCATGGAATGCGTCGGGCATACGTCGATTGGGTGAACTGAACAAACAACAGCAGCAAAATGCTGAATTTTCGCATCAAATTTTCTTCAGCGATGAGGCACATTTCGAGCTCGGTGGCTATGTGAACACCCAAAATTTCCGTATATGGGGCTCAGAAAATCCATGGCCATATTGCGGACGAAATTTGAGGGACGCATAATTTCGCGTTTTGGTGATTAGCCGTCCAGATCATGCGATTTGAACCCGCTAGACTTTTTTTTGTGGGGTTATGCGAAAGACCGTGTCTATGCCAACTCTCCGCAAACTCTTGAACATTTGAAAGACAACATTCGTGAAGTTATGACCGAGATACCGCCCCATATGTGTCGAAAAGTCATCGAAAATTACCTGTTCCGGATCAAGGTGTGCGAGGAAGCCCTAGGTGGACATTTGAATGATGTTGTATTTCACACATAATGGCATAAACCAAACTTTAATTCGAAATAAAAGTTTCTTCGAAATTCGAATTCTAAGTGTGTTTTATTTCAATTTACTTTCGGAATTTAAAGTTGGAAAACCCTGTATTTGATGAAAAAATCCTTCTACGCATATGTTCGACAATTCTGTTGCTTTCATTTGTAAGATGAGAAATTTTTTTACAGGATATAGTAGTGGAACATCTAAAAATTTTTTTTGCAGCAAATTTGGCTGCAATATCAATGTAAACAATTCCTGGTGAAAATTCAAAAAAAATCTTCAAAAATGACTATTTTTACCCCAATGTACATGTAATAGTCACTTAAATATCACCTTAACGTTGAAATGTTAAATATCCTCTTGAAATAAGTCATATTTAAAATTTTTAAAAAATATTTTCTTTCCAAACTCTCCAAAATTGTATATAATAGAGTCCGACCTGTATATGCCTCAATGTATAGCAAAACGACAGTTAAACCTGTTAATGCGATTTTTTGTGCAATTTTTTTGCGGTTTTCTTTTCTTGTGCGTTTTTTTCTGTGAGGTATATGAAAAAAAAATAATAAAATTATCGGCCATTCATTTTTTCTCCCATTTTTATAAGTACAATAGAACCCCGATTATCCGCGAAATAGTCGGGCTGCAATAAAGGGTTAAAAATGAGGTACAAACACGAAAAAAAGATATGTTAGCATGAAAACTATGTTTGATCAATATAGAAATTATTAAACTATCCATCTGTAAGGTCGTCTACTTCAGTGAGCAAGACTCTATCACTCACTGACAAATTTCGGGAAGGTTTATAGAATTACTGGGGAATTCACTCGCGGATAATCGAAGTTCTACTGTATTTTATCGCACTTCATAGTTACTGTGTCAAGCAATTAATAGTCTCATACTTTTATTTTTTCCAACGTTCTACCTTATTATTGCTTATTGCTTATCGAAGCTTATTGATGGAAGTAAAGAGTTGATTTTCTTATCAGCACAAGTTAGTAGGTAGCCTTATAAAGTAAAAAAAGAATATAACATGTGATTTGATTTTCCAATCTAATAATAATTGACGCTTTCACGTTCCTGAACCGTTACGATAAGAATAAATTGTAATTTGTTCTTGACTAATAGTGTGAAAAGAGCAACTTTGTATAATTTTTTTTTACTAGAATCATTTCCATTCTTCCATCATATGTAATATGGTGAATTTTATACACACAACGACGCGCAACCGAAGAAGGCAACGTACAGAAGAAAAACAAGAGGAAATTGAACAGTAAACGACAAAGATTTAAGTTTTTTTCTCGGGAACTATTTTTATGCGGTCCCTACCCACCGCATTTTTTTTTTCAAATTGTGTAGCGAGCATTATTTTTTGCAGCTATTGGTGAAGTTTTATTCGATATTTTTTGTGCGGTACCTAGCCTTCGCACAAAACCGGTTTGACTGTAATGGCAATCAAAATTAAAATCAATAACATTTCATTATAACATCCTGACTGTAAAACTTTTTTCGGATTCTCAGTTTAGGGAAATCTTGGCGATTTCAGATCGTCTCCTTGAGAGGGAAATTGTTTTACGAACTCAATTCATGAAACCGAGATAGCTTTCCTGTGGTTACATGTAAAGAAGGTGAGATGGAAGTTTGAAATTAAATCATCAAAGGGAAGACATTACTGAAGGGAAACATTATTCTATCGATTAAAAAACAATTGTCTGATTGATTTCTCAATAGCAATTTGTTATCAGTCGTTATTAAATTTAAACCAGAATCAAGAAGTTCAAGTTCACAAAGAAATTATTGTCAGTCAATTTACTACAATTTACAGTAAATGAGGAAAATTTCTCCATCTAGTAGAAATTAAACAGACATAGTTTTATCTTTTATTAGTTTTATTATTGACTAGCTGACCTGGTGAACTTTGTCCTGTTCAAAATTGATTCATTAATAAGAATACTTTCGAACATTCTCGTTTTCTTACTAAGCGAACGTTTGTGGGTTCAATCGCAGAACTCTTCATTGATTGATATTTTAGTTGGCCATTCACAATTTCCTTTCACTGCAAAGTTCCTAATTTGTCTACCTTATTTCTTAATAATACAGGTCGGACTCGATTATCCGGAGTATTGAGTTTTTTTCACTCCGGATAATCGAGTCATAAAACAACAAATTTTCTCTCGGTAAACGTAATATAATTATGATTTGCACTTATTTATTAAACGGTCTTGTCTAGGTTGACCCGTTTGTATGTTTGTGACTTTGTAACTTTGTTTGTAGTGCTGTACCACATTAATAGAAATTTAACCCTCATCTTGTTGACCGATTGATCTGAAAATTGGAACACATCTTTATGTCTGGTATCATTATAAAACTGGGAAAATCCACGATGGCGGTCGCTACAAAATGGCGGATTATGGACATATTTTCCCAAAATCCCATCAATATGGGTTTTCCCAAAACCCCATCAATATGGGTATCGAATCACAGTTATCTATGGAAAATGAAAATCCAAGATGGCGGATTACATATTTCCTCAGAACCCTATCAATATGGGTGTTCCCAAAACCCCATCATTATGGGGGTCTTCGTAGCCACTTGGTTACGCGTTCGCTTACCAAGCGATCGATCGTGAGTTCAAACTCAGGGCCCTCAATTGACCATCTTTGTGTTGTTATAGAATAACTACGTCCACGCAACCAACATCAGCGATGGAAATCGATCCACGGTGGAACAAGGATCGATTCATCCATACAACTGCTCTGCTCTGCAAGAAACATCGGGCTGTTGTTCTATAAATAACCCAACAATGATCAATATCAACTGCCTCTGCTGTCCAGTCTGCTGAACCGTGGAAGAACAGATAGAATACCCCTACGCCTAAATGGCTACTACTGTGTAATTAACCATAATGTAATGGAACGGAAAACTTAACGCCTAAATGGCTACTACTAACTGCTGTGTAATTTACAATTTATAGAAACATAAACATGTGTACTTGTACACGTTTAAAACCCGGCTCTGTTACAGCTAAAATGCTAATGAGCCTAATAAATTAATAAATGGTATTTAAAAAAACCCCATCAATATGGGTATCGAATAAAAGGGCTTGACCAGACGAACACAGTTATTTATGAAAAATGTAAATCCAAGATAACGGCCGCTACAAAATGGCGGATTACACATTTTCTCAGAACCCCATCGATATGTATATCAAATGAAAGGGATTGACTAGTAAAACACAGTTATTTATGAAAAATGCAAATCCGAAATGGCGTCATATATTTTTTTTTCAAAACCTCATCAGTATGGGTATCAAAAGAAAGTTCTCGACTAGTAGAACTCAGAACTCAGACTCAGCCATTTTTTAGCGGCGGCCGAATTGAATTTTTCAAGATCATGGAATAGTTTTATAATGATAGTAGAATTAAATGTATGTTCCAATTTTCAGATCAATCAGTTACTAGGAACGGTGTCAATTTTCTATTAATGTGGGACAACCCTACAAAACACTCAAACATACATACAAACAGGGCAAGCTGAAAGGAACCATTGAAAAGGAATTGTTTATTTGGGCTGCGGTCATTTTGGATTTGAATTTTTCATGATCTACTGTGTTCTACCAGTCAAGCCCTTTCATTTAATACGTATATTGATGGGGTTGTGAAAAAATATATATATGGCGCCATCTTGTGGTGCATTTGCCTTTTTCAGAAATAACTGCATTCTACTAGTGAAGCCCTTTCATTTGATACCCATATTAGCTATTCAATATGGAGTCATTATACAAATTATTCAAAATTTACGAAAATCAAAAATTAAATACTCCGGATAATCGAGTCTAAAATTCCGGATAATCGAATCCCGGATAATCGAGTCCGACCTGTAATTAGATTTATTTCCAGACACAATTTTCGCTCAATATTCTTGTTTCACTTGCAAATAAAACGTTTTTCCGTTTCATGGAATACAGGTTTGATACAGAAAAGTCAACGTTTGAAAATTTCAATTTTTTCTCACCATAATATTGATCGACGGGCAGATACAACAAAATAAAGACGACTCAAATCGGTTGATTCGTTCGTCGGGTTTCGTGCTTAGCAACAAATTTGGGGATCCATTTTTATTTGTATAGATTGTATTGTACAGTTCCTGAGAATTTCGTCAAAGTACCTGTGATGAAGTGCACCCGTGGCCGAGTGGTTAGCGTCTCACATTATCATGCCGGGTGTTCGGGTTCGATTCCCGTTCTGGCCGGAGGATTTTTCGTCAAAGAAATTTCCTTCGACTTGCACTGTGGTCACGCGTATTCTAGAGCTTGCCCCTCGGAATACATTCAAGGCGTGTTATTTGGCTTAAGAAATCTCAACTAAGTATTAATGAATGACGCTAGTTAATGCATATGTTAAGACGGCAAAAGTTCCACAGGGAACGTTAACGCCATTCAAGAAGAAGACCTGTGATGAAACAAAATCATTCTCCAAACTTGTATACAAATTTCTTAAATGTGTTTAGGATAGAAAACGTTACATGCGATTCTAGATTGTTAAAGGTTTTAAGTGTATATCACATTCAGAAAGTTGCAGAGTTTAGCGCATGAAATGAGAATAAGAACGGGAATTGGTATCAAAAATCTCAAATCAAGCACAAGTTATGTACCATCGTGAAAGATTTATTCTTATTCTTCCGATGAAACTATTTTCACAACTCGTGTTCGTATTCGTAAACTTGTTTCGATGACTTGAACATTCGATAGAATGCATTGTCAACGATAACGAGACAACTACACATTCTAACCTAGCACTTCGTCGTTTTGTCATATAATCGTAACAATTTCGAAGATGGCTTCTGAACACGATCTAAATACTAAGCGTACTTTCTTGGTTTTTAATCGGTACAACTTCGGAATAGTTTTTGTTCTAGAAATCAACTTGCCGAACTTGGTTTTAATTTTCTTACAATTTAGGGCGAACATAAACAACAATTTAATGTTTCAGCAGACGATGAATTTCACGAGCAATATTGCACTATAATGTTATGTTGATAATGAATGGCAAATGCTTATCAGTCGTCGAAACTTAACCCATTTATAGAATTCATTCAATTGAACCAGTATTCCTTTAACTATTATGAACTTGGCGTTGAACTGCAATTGAACACATCACGGCCAATGTTTTACCTCATAGCCACAGGTTCCCTCGGTGCCCTCTGCATCAGAACTGTACCGATTCCCGTCACGCTTGAACCCGTTCCCATCTCTCCATCCCTGTTGCTGTCTTTTTGGCCCCGCTATGCTACTGTGGAAGCAGCAAGCCGCCAACAAGACAAGCAAAAGTTGCACTGAATTGGCCACTCTTGCCATTATTATGCACGTTTCTGTTAAAGTTCACTAATTTCCGCCGGTCATTGGACTGAACACTGACGATCTGCGCGCGCGTCTCAGTTTAGAGATCACTCCACTTGAAAACACTACACTACGAATTGTGTTTTTTTTTTCCCCGCCGGGAGCTACAATCTCTTGTGAATTGAGACAATCGGTCAATTGATCGAAGCAAAGGTTAAAAAGGATCACTTCAAAAAAAAATTAAACAAAATACAAATCAAACCCGCTAAAACGCGCTCTTAACTCCCGCTCGTTGCGAACCGTGGAAGCAGACTGATGAGAGCCCACCAAATCGCTATGCTTTTTACTCTCGACTATGTAGGGTTGGGTTCTCTTCCGCCTGCCCAGCCGCCGCTTAGTCGATTAAAGATGCGCTGCCCCAAGCTGCAGAATCGCATACACACAATCGAACGCCACACAAAACAGCGGTTTCGATCGATCATCCACAATCGAAGCGATGCACACATCATCTAGCGAAAAATGATAGCTTTCGGTGCAAGATCAGCGCGAATTGATAGCCGGCAGCGCCGCTACCGGTTTGAGTGTGAAAGTGAAGTGAAGATAAAAGTGAAATACGCGGGTGGAGAGTTTGATGGGACGATGGGATGTGTTTATGCTTTTCTTAGACTAAGGCACCAAGTTGCCGAGCGTGTTACTAACCAAAATTCTTGCAACTTCGAATAACGTCGTTCACGGTGCGCATTTGAAGCTCATTACCTTTAATGTTGCTATGAAGCGAAAAACCCTTAAACTAAATAAATTGAATTCATTCTATGGACTTTTGACGACGTCTTTGACTATGTCTTTAATTTCTATTATGGAGGGGACGCACTACGAAAAATGTAACGAACTATCAAGGGGTTTCAAATCTTTATTGCGATATGAACGCTGGGTGAAATATAACGAAAACACTTGGAGAATTTTCAGTTTTCTCCTACGGTGTTATCATTCACAAGAAAGAGACAAAAATGTCTATTTTGTTAATGGATTGGTTTCGTGATTGCAATTACATTAGATTCTCGGCAAAGCTATAAATTGTCAATTTAATGCATTTTCTTCAACCTATGATCTTTGATGGAACCTGAGGTGAGCCCCAACAGAAAATATGAAAAATTGTGCGAGTCAAATTATTACATACAGCATTCCCAGCAAACATTCAATCGTATAACTTGGTATATTCTAAGTCGTATATAAAGTAGAATCGAGTCACAATCGTATACATTGTCGCTCAAAGAATACATCGCCTCCATCTGGAATTGTATATAATGTGAAAAATCCGTTTAAGGGATGGTTATAATTATCTATATAACCTCACGATCCGCCATTTGTACACATGACAACATTTATTTTTCCAGAAATAGGAATTATTAAATGGACTTTTAGTGAGAGGGGGTACTTTAAAACTAGCTCACCCGGCAAACTTCGTCCAGCCCCAAAATTTATTTTTTGTTATCAATACCTCCAAACATTCACGTTTTCTTACTTACGATCATGGGTCCAATCGCAGAACTGTTCATTGATTGATCTTCTAATTGATCCTTTATTATTTTCTTTTACTATAAATTTCCTAGTACATCTACCAGAACTCGGTACCAGAATTATAATATCAAATTATTTTCAGACACAATTCTCGTTCAAGATTTTCCAATTACTTGCAAATAACATGTTTCTCCGTTACATGAAATACATGTTTGATACAGAAATATATTAAAAAGAAGCCATCTAAAATCGGACGATTATTTCTTCGAGTTTTGTGCTTACTTTTGGCGATCCGTTTTTGTTTATATAGTTATAAGGTATAGGAGTGCTTTTTTTCACCTGAAAATCCATTTCCACTTTCGAACAAAGATCAATTTTGTTAGCGCAAACATTAAATGGACTAACAACGTTTTTCACGATATAATTGTAGAACATATGGAAATTCAATCCTCCGATTTTTCCCATTTTCCATCAGAGTTTTCCAAAAAAAAATCCATTGTCATGTTTGGTTGGAATATGGTTGATTGTAATATGTGTACTATACCTTCTGTCCAACTTCTATAAGACCAGGTGATGATCTTGCTGCTTTGTGCCATTATAAATAAACAATGCTTCAACTTATAATCTAGTGTGTTGGTAATGGTGACTATCATACACTGCCTGATTTTCATATATGTGTGTGCGTGCGCTGAGCGTAAACCAAAGGTTTTGTATTTTTCAAGTGTGAAGTTTCTATAAGACCAGTTACATTTTCCCGTTGTTTTGATCAATAAATCTGGAAAATGCCGAAGGGAAAAGTGCTCACGGAGAAAAACGCATTTGCATTTCACCTATAACATGTAGGTATCAGAGAAATTTCCCGTCGGATTGGACGATCTCATCAAGTAGTGCTCAATTATTTGACGAGTGCTCAAGGATACGGTAAGAAGGAGAGAGCTCCGCGTAAATCGAATCTCTCTGACCGTGATAAACGGGAAATAGCTAGAACAGATTCGAATACCTCAAAATCGCTTATGCAAGTAAAGCAATATTTCAATTTAAATGTTATTCGGGTGACAATTCGTTAAGTTTTGTTAAAAAAATACTCATATAAAGAGGTTTTAAAAGGTTAAAGCTCCTCATCTTACACCATCACACATCGGAAGACTTCTGAGTTTTGCCAAAGCTCTTATCTACCGACAGTGGAACATGATATGTTGTGACAAATAATTCTTCCAAAAGAATACATTTGCTAACAAAAAGTTCTTCAAATTATAGGCTATCTTCACTGACGAAAAAAAGTTTAATTAGGATAGTCTTGATGGTTTCAACGGGTACTGGCGTGATTTACGGAAGAAGGAACAGTATTTTGCAAGCAGGAATTTTGATGGAGGCTCGTGCATGGTTTGGGTGGGATTCTGTGTAACTGGAAAGCTCAAGACAGCTTTACTATCATTCAAGGATTACATACATGTTCTGGAATCCTCTCTTCAACCGTTTTTTCGTGGATATCGTCACAAACAATGACATTCCAGCAAAACAATGCTACTATTCATATCAGCAAGGAAACTAAGCAATGGAATAAGGTCCAAAAACTTAAGTTCCCAGCTGGTCGGCTCACTCTCCAGATTTGAATCCTGTCGAAAATCTTAGGGGGATCCTTGTACGCAGAATCTACACTGAGGGAAAACGGTACACCACGAATGAAGAGCTCAAGGTCGCAATTTCGGAAACATGGAAAAATTTCGAGAAATTCGATCAGCAGCATTTGGTAAATAGTATTCCAACACGAGTTTTCCTGGTTATTAGCCGAAATGGCAAGGTTTCCAATTATTGACATGTAAATCAGCCGATCGTTTTGAATTTTTCATTGATAATCCTTATAAATTTTGAAGAGGTTTTATAGAAACTGGACAGCTGAAATTATCATATTTAAGCACAATAAATAATCAAACAACTCTTTTGACCGAAATTGACGTTAAATATACTTTATTCTAAGCATTCAACAGTGTATGAATGTATCTTGTTGAAATGATGAAATATTGACTGTTTGTGTAGCAACGAAATAGAATCAGGGTTAAAGATTGATTCATTTAGAATCCGGAATCACAAAATCAGCTGTATTTCGGGATTTATTGAAGGTACAAAACTTGTTTTAGCATCACAATACAGGTAATTCATTGTTTTATTAGAAAGAAAAAAAAATATTGAAAATACTTTTCCTTTACACTTTGGAAATGTGTACGTTATATCGAGGTAAAATGTACGTTATATCGAGTGACGTTATATCGAGGGTACGTTATAACGAGGGTACGTTATATCGAAGTTTCCCTGTATGGGGTATGAGAAACTATAGAGAAATCTCTCTATATGATGATGTATATGCGCGAGTTATACGGTTTAATGTTTGTTGGGTTGTCGGATGAGGAACATATTTTGCCTTTTCTCAGTAATTGAAAAAAATTATAAGGGATTGTTTCTCGGACAGCCAGATAATTTCGAGTTTTTGTTGCAGTATTTGTTTAATTTTTTCTTCAACAGTTTACTACTAGAAAGAGATAGTACTATCATTAATGGTTCCGGATTCTTGCTACCACTACAACTCTCAACACCCGCTAGAAATTTAGTCAGTCAGACGGTTTTTATAGGGCCGCTATTCAGAGTGCTAAATGAGTTAAATTTACGGTGTTGCTTTCAGCACAAAACGAATTCAAATTTTATCAACTCCAATCAGGTTAACATATATTTGATACGAAGTTATGGTATTCCTACAAAATACAAATCAACAAGAATTAGTCATCTTCTTAAATCTAAATTTAAACTTCTTACTTTTAGTAATTCTGGCTGCAAGTTTCCGCAAACCGGCGGGAATGGCACAACAGAATCGGTGCTTCTATTGATGGTATTACTGTATATTAAATTCTGCTTATCTAGCTTTAACTCACTTCGCTCACCTCTTTTCTCAAGCTCCAGAAATATCGCAGAAAATCGGTTCCAATATTCATTCAATTAATAATCTGTAGCTCAAATTTACTCAAATTTAGTTTTACCGATAGCAATTAAGATCATAGGAAGGGCTCAGAATGCAAGGGGTGTGTAAGTGACTTGATCGATTCCTCTTCATCAACTTTTTATTTAGTTAATAACTCAACTGCAAAAACTTTCCAATTTAAGTTTGCTATAGAATCCGATAGATGAGGTTCCGACCTATTTTCCACATTGGTAAATACAGCTGGGAATGTATTTGCAGCTAAGTTATGACCCAAAGAGAGAGTCGATGTAGAGAAATCGATCAAATCACTTACACCCCTTTCATTCTAAGCCCCTCATAGAATATAGAGATTTTGCATACGTTCAGTAGTTTAAGAAATATATATTAAGTATTGTTTAGGATAGATCTCAATACATGTTACTTTGAATTTCCTTTTTTTTGACCGTTCAACCTTCTTATTTTGTTGTACCACCCTTTTATAGCGACAGCGCTGTTGATAATGTAGCATTATTTGGCCTAACTACTTTTCGACGTGGCGTAACTAACATACGGATTTCTACAAAAGCTAGAGATACCATCTAGTAGGAGTCACAAATCAGGACACCTGTCACCTGGGTTGCCAACAATAATTTTCAAAAATGAGGGAAAATGAAAATAAAAATCAGGAAGAAGTCATACAAATGATACACAAATTTCTGTATTACTTCAGAGTTAATCAGGCAAATGAAACCAAATTAGACATATGAAGGTTTTAGAATGCAAAAAATGTTTCTATAGTGGTTAGACACTCCACCCCCCTCTCTAAGGGGGAGCTGCCATACAAATGAAACACAAATTTCTGCATTACTCGAGAATTAATCAAGCAAATGAAACCAAATTTTGCACGTGGAAGTTTTAGGGTGCAATAAATGTTTTTACGGTGGTTGGACACTCCACTTCCCCCCTCTTTAAGGGGGAGCTGCGATACAAACGAAACACAAATTCCTGCATTACTCGAAAATTGATCAAGCAAGTAAAACCACATCAGTCATATGGAGATTTTAGGGGGCACGAAACGTTTCAATGGTGAATCGTCACTTCTCCTCCCTCTCTAAGGGGGGCTGCCATACAAACGAAACACAAATTTCTGCCTAACTCGAAAACTAATCAAGCAAATGGAGCCGAACTCGGCATGTGGAGGTTTTAGGTGGCAAGTTTGTTTTTATGGTGAATGTGTTTATGGTGATTTGACACTTCTGTCTCCACTCTAAAGAGGAGGAGTGACGCTGAACAACTCCAGAACTTATCGAACAAATGAAATTAAACTTAGCATATAGAGGTTTTAGGAATCGATAAACTATGGTGTCGACACTCCTCCCTCCTCTCTAAGGGGAGGCTACCATACAAATGAAACACAAATTTTTGCATACCTCCAAAACTAATCAATCAAATGGAGCCAAATTTGGCATGTGAAGGTTTTTGAATTTGAGAGTTGGTATGACTCCCCTCCCTCCTCTGAAATGGAGAGATGGTCCCATAAAAATAATATACATATTTCAACCAAACATGACAATTGATCCCAGCCAGACTTCAAAAATTAATAAAAAAAACATTTTTTTTAATGTCTGGCTAGATTTCAAGTCTGGCAGATGCAATCAACTCAAGCTTTTACGACCAAATTGCGTGGCACTGCCACATTCTTTTTTCTGCCGCTTCATCTCTTTGTCTTTTTCTTCTTGAATGGCATTAACATTCCCTGTGGAACTTTTGCCGTCCCAACGTATGCATTACCTAGCGTCATTTATTAATACTTCGTTGAGATTTCTAAGGCCAAATAACGCGCCTTGAATGTATCTCTTTATCAGAATCGACTATTCTTCTGACTGACTGGATGATCTCCTGTGATTCGAGAGTAGTAAATGGATCCAGCTTCGAGATCAATTTCCAAACGATTATGCAGAGACACCAGATGTTTTTTTAAAATCCTGAAAATCAAATTTTGTACCTATAAGAATATTACATATAATACATATAAAATCTGCCAAATGTGAATCTATTATTCTTCAAGTAAGGTTCTGGAGTAAGAGAAAAAAAAACTTGTAGCACTATCTCAATGCTCATTTATTCAATCCGCGTTAACGGTATCGAGTTTCATTCAATTTATAAACAAATGGTCAAGTAAGAGTTAGGACTACTTGTCTTAGGCATTCAAAAACATCATGTAATTATTTCCATTCAAAATATAACGATTTTAAACCGCCTTCTGTCATACTGATCTGATAAGAGTATTTTTCTTTCACGTCAAATTCAAGCTTTAACCCAAAAACGACCACGTTGTACAAAATATTCTTTAACGAAAGCCATTGGTGTTATTTTGATTATTGGCGTTACAGAAACCCCAATCTTAGAGAACTAATGCTTTGGAAAAGATAGATAATAAACGAAAGAACTAAACATTATACGAGGGTCACTATTTATATTTCGGGAATTGGCAACACTGATGTCATGTGAGCCCATCTGACGGTTCCATCGTAAAGTTTGACATTTTTGACGATACATTTGAACATTTTGTCATACGGACGCTATTTGTTTATTTTATATTCAGTTGAAAGTTTGGTCTCGGCAAAAAAATGGAACTGAATCGTGAACATTTTCGTGCGATGATTTTTTACGACTTTCGACGTGGATTATCACAACAAGAGTGCGTCAATCAACTTAATTTGACTTTTGGCGATGAAGCTCCATCAAAAACCACTGTGTATCGCTGGTATAGTGAATTCAATCGTGGTCGTAATTCGCTGTCCGACGAGTTTCGTGAAGGTCGTCCAAAATCGACTGTAGTGCCAGAAAACATCGATGCTGTGCACGAAATGATTAAGCAAGATCGTCATGTAACCTATTGTGAGATTGAAGCATCCCTAAGCATTAGTTCCACCAGCATATATGCGATTTTACATGAACACTTAGTTGTGAGAAAATTATGTTCACGTTGGATCCCACATAATTTGACAATCGCTCAAAAAAAAAGGCTCGTGTCGATTGGAATAAATGCTTTGAAAATTGGTTTAAGCGCATGCAAAATTGGTGTATCGATCATCGTGGCGAGTACTTTGAAAAACAATAAAAATATATTCGCAGCTTAACTATTTGTTTTTGTTCCTATTCCCGAAATATAAATAGTGACCCTCGTACAAGTGCGGACTGGAGAGATTTTTTATTAAGATTATTTCAAAAATTATTATTTCATTAGTAATATTTTTTATTATTATTTATTATTTCAGATTATTATTTCAGAAAAATCAAGCAAAATTGAGTCTTTGTCAGTATATCAGGAATCGTGCCAGAAAGTCTGGGAAATCCTGAAAAATCAGGAAGGTTGGCATCTCTGCCTGTCACAGCTACGATTATGGCCAAACCATTGTCATTCTTTTAGATATAAATGAATTAAAAATATGCAGCGTTTAGTCTCATTGTCTCAAATCAGGACATTTCCTGCTAAATCAGGACGGATGGTATCCCTAACAAAAGCTCAATTCAAAAGCAATTGTCCTCAAAGTCCTACGTTCGTGTCTCTATGCCCAAACCCTTCTACTTTATTGATTATAATTTGTTCGATGCCCGGAGAAGATAACTGCAACATCTGTACGTTAGCTTTCCTCGCACATCGAATACAATCCCTTGTTCATCGAAATCGATGAACATGTCAAATGACAAGTCTGACGGAGGCCATACTAAACGTCATGGAGACCATAACGCTTCCGTTGAACTCAATATCAAAAGACCTTCGAGACGACTCATCCTCCTTCTTTACCTCTCTGACGGCTGAAGAACGTCAGCCTTTGATTTTTGACGTAGGACTACGTCTTTCATTTCTATACTGGGGTGTAAAATCAAAGTTTCGAAAACGAAAGCGTTACGCCGAAGACCGAGATTTTGAGTGTTAATAGCTCCTAAACAACTGAACGAAATGGTATGATAAACACTTCATTCGAAAGATAAAATGTCTACGCGTTCTATACTTGTTACTTTCTGATCCAAAAACTTGTTTCAATAGTCTTAAATTTGCTTTCAAAATAGACAATTGAAATCACCAATCGGTATATAAGCGAGCGCCGCTCGGAAATCCACTCAGTTCTAATTGAACAGCGATTGGAGCATGTTGTCGCTGTTGTGGTGAAGCTCTTCATTTATCATGAAAGCGCGGATGAACGGTGTCACCAAGAGCCTGTTTGTGCACCTTAGGCCAGAAGGGAATCCATCAGGAGGAGAGTGATGCTACAAACGGTTCCCCGGGAAGATCTCGAAGCAGCCGCTACACACACACACATACACGCACGGAATTCTTTCCGTTTGGATCGAGAAAGATCCGGAAAATAATCTGCCAGTTCCTCTAGGAATTTAGAAATACATTCATGTGAAAGAGTTTATTTGAATGTTTTCTATCCATGTAACACTGTGATCAAATACATTAGGTTTTGTGATTTTTCAATCAATCGCAATCAACAGGATAGCTTCTGAAGATTATTCTTCCCCATCAGTAGGATATTTCCGTATCCAATATTGGATGCATAAAACCTTGTGCCTCCAACGTAACGCTCTCGTTTTCGAAGTTCTCCAAATATTCATTCATTCAGAATGAATTCAGATTCAACTTCATACAAATGATCTCTAAATCAACGATAGTCCTACGTCACCCTTGCAGTTATACCATAGATATAACCCACTTCCTGTTTTTTAGAATAAATTTTAATAAAGTGGATTAGAAAAGTTAATGAAGTTAAATTACTTACCGGATAGTTATCGCGTAGTGCTACTATCTCCTACCATTGCCGCCTTGGTGTCCACAGAAAGTGGAAAGAGGGTTACTTACCTGGTGACCACTCCGTTGCTCCCGTTTCGTTGCTCCCGCTCCGCTGCTATCGCTATAATTCTATAGCGTAACTAAACATTAACATACAGGTTATATGACAGGAATATAGCTGAACAGTTCCACACCAAATTAATCGGGAAAAGACGAATCCTCAAATCTTGTACGAAAGGTGGCAGCTACACACAATTCAAAAGACATTCGACAAAATTGTTGGATAGTCAATGTGCTTTCTAGGAACAATATCATTTTAAATCCCGAAGCGATGAAGTAACATGACCTATATCCAGTAACGTGAAATGCCGCCAAATATCATACATTTTAAAGTATGATTTTTAACTTATTCTTTTCGAATAATAAATTCGTCAATCAAGATGCCATCATTTGTTCGAGAACGGTATAAACATGAAAAATATATTTCACTATCCAATATATTCTTTGCAACATCAGCTAGCAAATTCACTCCGATCTGCTCTCGACATTGAACTTGAAACCGGTTCCTGCGCTAGAAATGCTTTTCTGCTTTTCTGTCCACACTATCCAATCGATGAGCATAAAACGATCGAACGACGTGGGAAAGAACTGATGATACTCGACCAAAAAAAAACTAAACGAAAGCGAAATTTTACCCCAAACGCGAACGCGAAACCCATCGAATGACACAAGAAGGTGCGGAAGGCTTTGTACGGGAGAGTTGTGGAAAGGTGAAGAAATGGGAAACGCTTTGATTAATTGCTCCGAGTTGAATGACACAGAGAATACGCATACACAAAATAAAGGTTTTCTCTTGTTTTTATTTTTGGCGTTTTCTTTTCAGAAGATTTTGCAGCTTGTATTGTAAAAGCGTCGCACATCAGTTCAAATCTGCAATATCTTCTTAGCTATAAATCGTTGATCTTGGAATGGTTTACTTACTATCTGTCTTCGGAAGACCTATGACATCCATCACGTTAGTGCACAATCGAACAATCTTGATGCATTGAAGCTGGTTACTATACCTCTTACAGATGGTGTGAAAGTGGTATGATTCTTTCAGAGGCTTGACAGTGATAAACACCCTTTGCGGTTCGTTTTTATGCCCATGCAAAGATTCCCAGCCATCCGGCCGGCCCCTGCGGCCCTACGGCATTGGCCCGCAGTTGTGAGTGGAGAAATGGTGAAGAAAAGGCAACGTGACCAAACTAATTATCCGTCGAACACGTAGAAGCAGACCTACGCCAGACTGATTGACTTGATGTGATGTTGGTTGTGATCCCCACATACACACTGGCTGTCGATGTTTCCCAAGTGTGTGATGCACACGCAGCATGTTTTATCTTTTATGCGTCTTTTTTCCTTTCTTTCTAGGTCCAAACGAAAGTGAGAACCGCACTTTCCCATTCGGTTCACATGTTCCGTTCGGCCACTTTTGTGCTGTATGTGTCCAATTGATGTGAAGGTACAATTTGTTCGCATTTTCTTCAGTCCTTCTCTGTTGAGAGTTCTGCGTTCGATTGTAGCTTCTTTGATGATATGATGTGTACATCTTTTGCTGCAAATAAAACGTGAACTCGGCAACTGCACAATTATTAAATTGATAATCGGAAGATCCTCACAAGCACTATTCTACCAATGATCAACTTTTATCAACAATGAAAACCCCCGCAAGACTGTTCTAGTGGTCCATTTTACGCAAATCAATCAATGTTATATGTGTGTAGTATTGATTGTAAATCCCCAAGAAAGGCAAAATCCCATTTGCCTTTCTTTTTGATATTGCATCTTGTTCAATATAGGAGAACTATGGGTAGCACGGACAGTGGAGATTCGATGCATATGATTAAAAAAAATACTACTATGTGAAAGAAGGTAATTAGTAGACCATTTTGCCATTTCAGTATCGTTGATTTTTTTTTTTTAGATAAAAAAAACAAAAAATTAGTTTTGTTCCAAAATGGGTACTTTCAGGGTGTTACATTTAAAAAATCCACTTCATGGTTTACTTAAAAAAAATTAAAACAAATAGTTAATAGTCAATGTGACCCTCTTAGTCCTGTTTTCAGCATGGATTCTTTCAGGTTTTCGCACGAAATGTCGATGTAACCATCGGCGATTATAATACCGTTGACCGCGCTAAGTTACCCACCCCAACCCACGAGAAACAACCCCACTACTCCATGATGCTTCCACCACTGTGCTCTATTGTTGGTTGTAGATGCCGGTCCTGGAGGTTCTTGTCGTTTTTTCGTCACACTTGGAGTCACTATTCTTGTTAAAATGCTCGAAATTGGACTCGTCCGATCAAAAAACGCGCTTCCAGAACTACACCCAAAGTTAATATTTAGCACATGTTATGGCATCCCAATTAAATGAGTTAAAAAATAAAAGAAAATGTTCTACTCCCCAATACATGTATATCATTTGTATAATATATATGATAGAGCCAATATAGGCGAGCGAAACACATTTAAATAAAAGCATATGAAAGTTTTTCGTATAGTTCGCCAAATACACGGCCCAGACAGAGAAAGATATATTCTCGTTCATGTTCTTCTTTATCCTCTTGGAAAACACTTTCCAACTTCATTGTATGATGAGGTGTAATATTATCACGCTTCAATATAATAACGCTGGTCGTATGGACTTTTTTTCTTGGCACAATCCCAAATGAAATGAGAAAAGAAAACAGAAAGAGATGTCTGCTCGCATACATACAAACCATTTTGAAGCTTTCAAAACAGCTCATTATTTGCGCATTTGACTCTCTAGCACACGAAATGGCATCATTTCTGCCAAAGATGAAATGTTTTCTGCCAATGCTAGTTTGGTTGTGCCTGTTTGACATGGTCCCTTGCAAATTGAAGTGGTTTTTTGTTGGTGTTGCTGATCATCGGTCGCTTTCTGGTGAAGCAGCTTTTCAGGACCCGTTTCACCAAGCGTTGTCGAATGGTGCGATTGGAGAGGTCCAGTTCCAACCATTCTTGAATCACCTAAATGGTCATTCGTGGGTTTTTTTTACATCCCGGATGATTAGAATGTCCGTTCATGCACCAGTCTTACGTTTCGGTCGATCGGCCACGCCGTCGAGCAACTGATGCTTCCTAATAAACAGCTGCACCGAACCACGACTTACCTCATACTTCCCAGCAATATTTCGTTGAGACTCCTTGTGCTGGAAGTCACGGACAATTAAATATCGAACTTGTGTTAAGATGTGCTTTCTACCCATTTTCCGGAAGTTTCCTCAGCGTCAAAAACACGTCACTACACACGAAAAGTTGACTAAACAGCTACGAATATTATGCTTATGTCAGATGTAAAAAAACTTTTATTATTGGAATACTTTGATTCCAAATGGGGGTGGAATTTTTTTTGTGTCCATCACTGTATATGATATAGGAACTCCTCCATTGTTCTGAGTTTCCGGATATGTGTAAGAAGTCGGTTGAATTGAAGTATATAGTATAGAATACAGTAACTATCTTCATTTATAAGACTGGCCATTTGAACTTTATTCTTGTGTCCAGGCGCGAAACAACTAAATTTCCACGGATGAACAGTCAGAAGTGTAACGGAGTACTTCAGAATCATTTACTGTTTTTTTTGACGTAGGACTACGTCTAACCGGAAGATATAGGGGGTGAAATGGAAATCTAGGCACTGAACAAGTAGGAAAAAATGCAAGATTTGGAACGCTTATAACTCGAGCATTTCTCAATAGATCGCAAAGGTTTTTGCATCAATTGATAGGAAATATATCTACGCATCTATCATAACGAATAACATTTCATTTTTCTTGAGATAAATAATTGAATAATTGTGAAATATCAAGCATTGTTAAAATGCCCTATGTGCCCATTTTTGATTGGTCCATTTTGTGCTCCTCAAATCGTACCGACCAAAACGGGCAACCAGAGCAGCAGCGAAATAGAATGAAGCACGATTGGAAAGGAAAAAGAAAAAAATGAACGAAACATTGGTCGCAGTCTCACACATGCGTAATTCTCGAGCCAGCCAGTCAGCTTAAAAATCCCCGCTCCGCTGCCGTAACGATCATTCTCATTCAAACCGTACTCCACATCGGTTCGCATCACAACACATCAACAAACCAACCCAAGCAGCCATGTCAGGACATGGTAAAGGAGGAAAAGTGAAGGGAAAGGCAAAATCCCGCTCGAACCGTGTTGATCTGGAGTTTCCCGCAAGGGTAGCTAGGCCGAGCGCGTTAGTACCAGTGCACCAGTCCACCTAGCCGGCGTTATATAGTTTCGGCTGCCGAAGTGATCGAGTTAGCTGGCAAAGCTGCTCACGACGATAAGAAAACCCGCATTCGGAACAAAACACATTCGGTTCGGTGGACATCAAGACAACAACAGGCAGTTGCAGCGAGTGGCGAGTGGCAAACGCAATCGCCAAACGGCATCAGGTAGCAGAAGAAAAAAGTTTGTTCTTTATACAAACTGCTTTGGTGGTAAATCCAGAACAAGGCGGCATCGAGGACGTTCGAAATGGTTTTTTTCAAAACCACGAGTACTAAGTTTTCTAAATTGGAACCATTCCATAAAACACGGCACTTTTCAGGGCCATTAAACCTTCCAAAAAAGAGTTTAGGAAATACAGTTCAATGCTTTCTAAAACATTATCCAAAATAATAATAAAACACAGATTGATTTTTTCATCATTTGTTTGCCAGGATCTGATGAGTATGTGAATTTGGCAGTTGTTCTGAGCTTATTGATAGTTGGGGACTTTCCTGATTATTAAATTTTCACCAATTCTTAAATTGTTTCCAGATTGAAAGTACAGTAATTTACAATTAGTTCGACATTTAGCTAGTTGGACGGACATGTAATGCGACTTATTTAGTTGGACATTTTTGTAAACATAAAGATCCAAATTATGACCCCACATTGAAAGTCGACACTGTACCACTGTCATCGCAAATGTTCAATTACAGGTTAAAATCGCCTCCAATGCGACACTGAGTGGTGCTTCGGCACGTCGCATTGAATGTAATTTACTGTACAACATGTCACAAAGCTGGATGGGAATAAATTTTCCAACTGTGAAACCTGTGGCGAGTGGCAACAAATCGCTAAACAGGAAGGTTTAGCCGAACAAGATGGGGATATCGAGTAATAACAAAACAATAAACTCTTTAGATTGAAGATAATTTTGTGATCCTGAAAAGGACCCTTTTTAGCCTGTATGTGAATCCAACGAGCGAACAAATCGTAATGAATGTATTTTTTTGCCATCGCTCCCTTTTAACGCTCATTCGTTCGTCTCGTTGGACTCGCCCCTCTGGCTGAGTCTGCCGATTTGTCTCTATCCTGTGAGTGTGTACCGCTAGAGTATAAAACACGCGGACCCCAAAAAAATATCTTATTTTCTTTCAAACCGTAAACCCGTGTGGTTGTACGGCATCGGCATCGTGGACGTAACAAAGGAGGACAAGTTAAGGGAAAGGCAAAGTCTCATACAAACCGTGCAGGTCTCCAGTTCCCTGTTGGTCGCATTCACTGATTGCTCCGCAAGGGTAACTAGGCCGAAAGGATTGGTGCCGGAGCACCAGTATACCTAAAAGCGATTATAGAGTTTCGGCCGTCGGAGTGCTCGAGTTGGCTTGCAAAGCTGCTCACGACAATCAGAAAACCCGCATCAAGAACAGAGCAGCTTCGGTTCGGCGCTCATCAAGGCAACAATTAGTTTCAGTGAGTGGCAAAGTGTTTCTCCGGCACGTCGCATTAAATGTAATTTACTGAACAATATGTCACAAGCTGGATGGGAAGAAATTTTCCAACTGTGAAAGCTGTGGCGAGTGGCAAACGCAATAGCTAAACAGGAAGGTTTAACCGAACAAGATGGGAATATCGAGTGATAACAAAAACACAACACCAAAGGTTCTTTTCAGAACCATCAACAAATTCATAAAGAGTAAACAGTCAACTAATCCATTTTTCAGGTAGATAGGTAGGTATTCACGTAGGAGAAGAAAATAAAATAATATATTTAAAATATATATTTAACAAAAGCTGTCCCCTTTGTATAGTCCTACGTCACTCCGGTTATGTCCCCGACATTACCCACCCGTCTTTTTTGTATCAAAAACAATGTGATAATTGGGTAATTTGACATCAATTCATAAAATGCGGAAGGTCATGGCATGGTTTAATGAATAGGGGCTTCGGATTCTGGGCTGGTCAGCTTGTTTACCAAATCAAAACCCTGTCTAGAACCCATGAAGACTGATCGTACGAATAGTAGATGTAGCTTACAAGTAGTATAAGTGGTTTGAAGAGCTTAAACGAGTATTCTATCCTCTGCAGTAGAACTAAACATACACAACATGGCGCAGCTTGGTTGAAACCACCCCAAATGGGTTATTTGAACTGATTGAGAACTAAAGGCGACCTACGAATTGGAAATTTATTGCAATTCATGTGAAATTGATTAATTTTGTAAAGGAGTGAGAGTTTCTTCATCTGGTTCTTAAGTTATGAAACACTGGAATTTTAGTTATTTGAATGTTTCGCGCCTGGACACAGCAATAAAGTTCAAATGGTTAGTCTTATAAATGAAGATAATTATTGTATTCTACATTATATTCTTTAACTTAACCAACTTCTTTCATATCTCAGAAAACTCAGGAAAATATAGTTAAGAAACGCAGTGTAGTAGGGGCGGTTTAAAGTCAATAATGGAAAGAGCATCAAACTCTGGCTCTCTTTTCTCCGTTTGATTACTTATCAATTACTGGATAGACTGGAAACCCCTCTATAGGTTTGTTTTACTAGCACTACTAAAAATACAATCTTGTTGAACTTTTTCATCAAAACAAATTTAGGGAATCTATAAAATATTGTTTGAAAGAGTTTTAAGAGTTGGTTCTTGTGTTTCTGTCTTGGTTATGGAAAAGCCCCAACCACTACAATTCGTCAAATTTGTCCGAACTGTGTCGAACTTAGAACCCAAAATCAAGAAAAAAAATTATAGGGGAAGTCGTGGTAAAACCGACACCTTAAGGATTTTTTCGGTGAAATAAATGGGAGTGCGGGTAAAACCGAGAAAAACTTGAGAAAAACGAATCGAAACTTGTTGCAATAATTTCAAAGTACTAAGAGACTATCCATATACAGGGTGGCTCTATTATATACAGTCTCGGATTTCTTTTCACTGCATATAATCGAATCCTGTATATAATAGAGTCAAAAAACAATTTTTTTATTCGTTTTTTTTTTGTATATATTTTTTGTTTCTTGAATATTAAAGAAGAATTTAATTTTTGATTAATCCCCTAAAGTCAGAAAACACCTTTCTCACATGAAAAAAATAAATTTATCCAAAACCTCTAAGGGGGTGATAGACGATTATATTTGATGAAAAAAATCCTTCTATGCATATGTTAGAATTTCAACAATGACAGAGTTATAGAACTTTGTTTTTGTTCCGGACTTCGTTTCCCGTTGCCTCAAACTGGCTCTACATTAAAAAGTACGCTACCGAAGACGATTCTGTTGCTTCCATTTAAGAAAAGATGAGAAAATGTAGTACAGGATATAGTAGCGAAACATTTAAATTAGTGGATTTGAATAACATTTTGGAAGTGAAAACATCAAAGTTTGTAATTTTTAATGTGTTATTATAAATTTTATCCTTGAAAATCCCATTGAACTTGATTGTTTCTATCAATTAAATTGAAGCTCTCTAACCGCTCTACAATTTGTTCTCTGACACCCAACTTTCTTAATTTCGCAGCAATATCGATATAAACAATTCCTGGTGAAGATTCAAGCAAAATCTTCAAAAATCACTATTTTTAACCCACAGCGCCTTAACGTTGAAAGGTTACATTTTGAATTGAAATAAGTCTTATGTGAAATGTAAAAAAAACATTTTTTCAAACTGTATATAATCGAGTCCAAATTTGTATATAATCCAATCATATATAACGAGTTCGACCCGTACTATGTAGACACATGAAAAGGGGTGTGAAGGTGAGCATCAGTAAGTAGCAAAACCACATTTTGTCTCACAGAACACACTGAACAATTAGAATTGGAATTAGGCTCATGAAAATTATCAGCTTTTACTAAATTTTCCAACTAAAGCACTTAAATTTCTCTAGGGAAATTTTACACGGACTGTTTCTGGTTTGCTGATCGGTTTTGTTTTGTTGTTGTTCTATGTTTATCTCTATCTATAAAGATAAGTAAGTTAAATTTTTTATTTCATCGAAAATTTTGGTTACCCTATTTTTGAAAACATAAAAATGAGCGCTCTATCATATGTAACAAGTTTGTTGAAGACAGTTTTGTCTAAAATATCTCCTACAAAGTTGTTCTCGGCACTTTCTATCTAAGTTGGATTAGGGAAACCATGAAAAAACAGGTTTTTATTTTAAATTCTACATCAAAAATGTACGACTTTTAGAGCTTATCAATACCAACATTTTGCGATGCAGAACTTGTCAATATCTTAATCCTACTCAAAGTTATCGATGTTTTTTTACCCAAAAACTGATTATTGCAATTTTAATTTACTCAAACACAAAAAATAACATAGTTTTGAAAATCACGTATTATATAGAGTGAAATTTGTTCTTTCAAATTCCGTCAACAAACATTTTTTATGTTTGCCCCAGAAAGAATGACAAACAAATGAAAAGAGTGTGTTTTCTGGGAAAAAATATCAATAACTTTGAGTGAAGTTGAGATATTGACAAGTTCTGCATCGAAAAATGTTTGTATTAGTAAGTTCTAAAAGTCTTCTGAAGACAGTTTGTATGCAGATAAATATGAATATAAATATAAAATATAAAAGTTAGAACAAAAAAAAACAGTATTTTTCATGGTGACCCTAACGTAACTTAGAAAAAAGCCACTATATCGGTTATTTCAAGAGATAGAAAAAAAACTTTGTTCTACAAAGATGTCTCAAATGGGCTGGGACTACAACATTATTGAATTATGTTTACCTCTATCTATAATGATAAGAAAGTTACATTTTTTATTTCCTCAAAAATTTTGGTCATCCTATTTTTGATAACATAAAAATGAGCGGTCTATTGTATAAAACAACTTCGTCGAAGACAGTTTTCGTCTAGAGAATAACTGTCGAGCTCTAAACGCTAATTTCCACTCAAATACATTTCGTGGACCATCGTGCATTGGCAAAGCATCAGCTCACAACAATTCAATAAACTCCTCGATCATTGACCACATGTAAAGTACATCGTGATTAAATATATATATATTTTTTTTGCTTATAAAGTTATTAAGGTGGACTATTGTCCGATAAAGCCAAAACAAATCGACCCCGATGGAAATTTTAAATTAGAATAAATCTTATGCAATCACTGAAACAATCTATCGACTGTCTCCCATTGTAATTGAACGCAGCTTGTGATGGATTGCTGTCCCAATATCGGTGATATGATTGTTCGACTCAATTTATTTATTTCTAGGGAAAGTTAAACATTGCTGGAGAGTGTTTTTCTATACAGCCGTGTCGTGTTCTTATCTATCCGGTGGCAACAATCATTGCCATGTAATCCTGTTACTCAAGGAACACTTAGATATTTATATAGTTAGCTAAACATAAACGATCAATTGAACGAAAGTTTGGTTTCTAAAAAAGGTGCCACTGGACATTTTATAAGTAACTAGCTGACCCGGCAAACTTCGTCCAGCCCAAAATTTGTGTTTTGTTATCAATACCTTCAAACATCCACGTTTTCTTACTATGAGCATGTTCACGGGTCCAATCGCAGAACTGTTCATTGATTGATATACTAATCGACACCGTTGAATTTACCTTTTACTATAAAATTCCTAGTATTTCTAACAAAACTCATCATTATAATATCAGATTATTTTCAGATACAATTTTCGTTCAAGATTTATCAACCACTTGCAAATAACGTGTTTCTCCGTTACATGGAATGAATGTTTTATACAGAAAATATGATAGAATAAAGACAGCTCTAAATCGGACAATTCCTTCCTCGAGTTCTGCTCTTATCAACACATCCGGCGATCCTTTTTTTTTTTGTATAGATAGAAGAAGATATAGGAGTGCGTTTCATCACATTAAAATCCATTTCCAGTTTCGAACGAAGATCAATTTCGCCAGCGCAAACATCAAATGGACTAACAGCACTTGTCTCTATGTAATTGTAGAACATA